>NW_012267259.1:15593380-15654446 GCF_000151885.1 Dipodomys ordii | reverse complement strand
CTGGGTTGGAGATTGGAACCAAGGCCCAACCAAGGCTGGATTGGAACCAAGGCAAGTGCTCTGTTCCCCAACTTTCCCTCTGGGTTGCCGACGCCCTCAGCCCCAACAGCACAATCCTAATTTACGAAAGCAATGAAGGGTGGTGCTCAGAGGGTTGTTCCTTTTTCTTTCCTTATCCAAGATTCCTATGTCAAGCAAACGCATTGAGAAAGGCAAAATGAATGCTTTTCATTACACTTTTCACAGAGGACAAGACTGAATACACCACAGGATCCCTTGGGCTGCCCACCGTCTGGCCAGACTTGCTGCAGTGTGGATGAATGCAGGAAGAGCCACTGAGGCCCGCCGGTTCTTTAAGAAAGCCTCAAGAGATGCTATACCTGTGCAGTCCGCCCACTGACAGCAGGAGCGGGGGCTGTCCTGCTGCTCCGGTGGTTGTGGTTGCTTGTTAAACGTAGTGAATTAAACGCTGGGAACACTTACATTGCAGCTTGTATTACAATGCTGTGAACTGGCTCGTCATTTGTGTTTGTTTGCTTTGTTCATGGAAACACTTTTCAATGAGAGTGAGACTCCTTACACGATGTATACTTTCTGAGTTCTAACTGTAACATTATCAACAAAATTATTGAGTGTTAAATAAATTTACTTAGGACACGGTGTTCAGAAAGTTCAGACTAAACGGGATCTCATGACATTATTTTAAATGTGCTGTCAGGTTTTTTATGCAATTCAACACGTTTGTTCTACGATTGATACAAGCTTTATATTTGGTCTAAGAACTTCTGACGTGACTTTAAAAAGTTAAATATTGTGTCCAAAACTTGCTCTTGCTCGACTTGACAAAGGTAAGATTTCTCATCATCCTTTCTCAAAGGACAATGACTTCCATCACTGCCTACTAAATTCAATAAAGTCCTCATAAATCAGAATGGAATATCACAGTCAAAGTTTGCCACAGCTTTTCCTTTTCATGGCTGGCTTTCCAAAGCCTTTTAGTCATCACAGACAGAAGTATCTCCTTAAATATGTGAATATTCAATGTATATATTTATACATATGCCCTTTGCTAATTTTGTAAGGCCACAATGTGCTGATAGTCTGACTTTAGATTCTTTACAGTTTGTCAGTCTGAACTTGGCCCTCATTGTTTTGTAATAATGAACACAAAAGTCGTGACAGCAGGCAATAGCAGATGGCATTGGGAGACAGAGAGAAATAAGCCATGGAGAGTTTGTCACACTCTACTGAGAGGACAATTTTTTCTAGTTGGAGACAGAAAGTATCATAATGATTTTAAGATGGTGACTGATTGTATCAGATTTCTAGCTGTTTCCTTTTCTACCGTATCATATATGGTGGGTAAAAATCTCCCCCAGACAGAGCAGTTTCTCATGGTCGATGACTAGAGAGTGGAGAGCAGTTTGGATTTATGTGCATTCCCTAGAGTTTCCTTATAACTCTTACTCTTTTCCAACTTATCAGTAATCATCCAGGACCTGACAAGACAGGCGAAAATGGCTGGCAGACAGGTAGACAAGAAGAGGAGAGGGGGGCTTGGTGGGATGGGGAGCTGGGAAAGTTTATCTTCACTGAGAAAGTTCTGCAACTACTTGCTATAGTAAGATTCTGTCTTCTGGGTTCTCAATCAGAATAATTAACTATTTAGTAAGTTCGAAGTCTAAAACTTGCCAATGAGTAGCACCAACTAGTCCCAGGGATTGAGCGCGGGACCTTGTGCTCTTACTTGGCACTCTGTTCACAGCTGGTTCTCTTCCACATATCTCCACTTCCATGGCTGAGCAATTCCTATCGAACACGATTTTACTGACTTGAGTAGGCAGTGATAAAAGTCATCGTCTCATGCCTTCCTTATGCATTCATATTCAGTTGTTTTTATTTTATTGTCACTGTATGGGAGAATATATTTTAGTTCTATTTTCTAACAGTGTCTATCACATCTAAGACTTGTCTGGTGGGACCTTTGGGTGTTTTAAGTATATTATCAAATTTAGGGATAATTCTACTTTTCCTACATGCATCCACATTTCTTTCTCTTGCCTTTTACAGTATGAGCTCAGAATTCAAACAGCATTCTGAATATGAACTGAGTGAACAACCTTGTCTCATTCCCAGTTTTGTGGAAACACATTTACTGAATGGTGGCTATAGGTTTGTCCTATGCAGACTTTATTATTTCCTAGTTTTCTTCACAGCTTTTATTATGACAGGATTTTGATTTTGTTAAGGGCTATATATTTTTTTCTTTATGTACTGATACAAGCATATGATTCTCCTCCTGGATTTTATTTATATGCTTGATTCAAATTGCCCCAAATTCCCCAAATCTGGGGGTAAATATGGATGTCCAAGTATTTCAGGCATCCGTACCCCTAAGTATAGACATTGCCAGAGAGGAACCTTTCCATACACCATTATATTTAAAATGCCACGACTGAGAACAAAGAAAGAATATTGAAAGCAGCACCAAAAAGTGTCAACTCACAAAATGAAAAGCATCAGAATTATATTAGACTTCTCAGCAGAACTCCTAAAAGCTGGGGAAAATGGAACCATATCTTTCAATCCCTGAAAGTACATAACTGCCAGCCAACATTGCTATACCTGGAAAAATTATCCTTTCAAGTCATTGGAGAAATCAAGATTTTTCTACGAGAAGCACAAAATAAAAGAATTCATAACCACTAAGCTGGCACTGCAGAAATCAAAGAAATCTGACATACTGAGAAGAAGGAAGAAACAGTCACAAACATCAGAGCTGGGGGGGAGGGGATGTAGGTGCCATAAGCAGAATGGAAGAACATGGTAATGAGGGAAGAATCAAACCAGATGAACTCCATTTCTAGTGTCTGTGTCTGCTGAGAAAACTGGGCTGGGCTCAGCTATGATGTGTGCAGGTTCTATGACAGGTTCCTCTATCCCATTAAACAGCAGTTTCCTTTTCTGTGCATTTGGCTAATGACAGTTGACTTGTGAAGGTTTAACAAGATGATATGCTTGAAGTTCCCAGTGTGGGTTATTACGTTTAGAAGGTGGAAATAAATGCAGTACTACTATGATATGAGTCTGACTCTATCACTTTCTCTAAGCAGGGAGGATTAGAAATATAATTCTTAGAGAAAAAAATTAAAGACATTGGATGCAGTTGTGAGAAAAAATGCATGAGAGAGAAGAGATGGGGGGCGAACACTGCCAACACCTCGAGATTTCTGGGGCTGACATGGCTTACTACGGGAGCTGAGTGAGTCATGATACAGAAAAGGGTTGCAAGCAAGTTTAGGAATAAAAGTGCGATGGGAAAATTCTATACCTTTATAGAAGTTTTGAAAAAAACTTTATATATTATTTGGGGGGAGGAGGGCATGAGATAAATTGGTATTTAAGTCCACATTATGTAACTTAAAATCTTATGGTGTCTTTTAAGTGTAAAAATGGAAATGACATTATCAATGCTCCCAGAACTGCTGGAGATTGAGTGAGATAATACAATTGAAATAATGGGCAAAATAAAGTACAATAGATTGTATCAAGAACATTTCACTTACTACTTTTTTTTTTTACATTGAACTCAGGGGCTGAGTGCTATAACGGAGCTTCTTTTGCTGAAGGCTAGCGCTCTACCACTTGAGCCACATCTCCAGGTTTCGGTAGTTTACTGGAGATAAGAGTCACGTGGACATTACTGTTTGGGCTGCCTTTGAATGCTGATCCTCAGATCTCAGCCTCCTGAGTAGCTAGGATTACAGGTGTGAGCCACCTGCACCAGGCCACTTGCTTTCTTTTATTTGAAACTTTGGTTTGGATGCTGTTTTCTTTTTTTGGGGGGGGTTCTGGTTGTGGGGCCTGAACTCTGGGCCTGAGCACTGTCCCTCAGCTCTTCAGCTCAAGGCTAGTGCTCTACCACTTGAGCCACAGCACCACTTTTGCATTTTTTGCTTATGTGGTACTGAGGAATCGAACCCAGGGCCTCATGCATGCAAGGCAAGCGCTCTACCACTGAGCCACCTTCCCAGCCCTGGATGCTTAGTTTCTAGACCAATTAGGCTCTGATAAATTTAGAAAAACCTTCCTTTAGAAAACTGAGGTTTAAAGGTGACTTGTGTTGGGGACCTTGGCCAGGTGAACCCAATAGTTGAAACAAAAATCTTTTAACTGTGACATTCTCTTATCACCTGCACAAAAATGAGTGGCTTTTGAAATGAAGACATCGTTCACACCTCTCTAACTTGGTGCTTGTCAAATGGGTTTAAGTAAGACAAAACCAGGGAACAGAATCTTGTCCATTGCCAAGAATGAAAGGGAAGCATCGTTCTTCTCTGATCAGTTTTCCTTCCCTCTGCACTGAAACTATTTTAGTGATTAATACCCAGCAACCCAATGGTATATTGAAAGAAAACTGAGTAGAGGAGAAGGAAAGGAGAATTTATCTTTCTACCTATCATCTCTCCTTGGTCCACAAGCCAATAAGGAAGCCCTGTAGACCACATGTCCCCAACATGTCTTGGATCCACCATTTGCTTCCTGCTCCTTTCCTCTACCTAGACGCTCTCATGTGTGAAGAAGTGACCCCTTCCCTCCCTCTGTCCATCCACTGCCACAGCGATCAGGTTGATCTTGTGATTTCAATCCCCTAGTTTAAGCAAGGTCACACTCTCGCCCACATGGAAGATTCGTAGTGGCAGTTCCAAGAGCACAGCTTTGGGATTCTTTTTTTTTTTTTTTGCCGGTCATGGGGCCTGAACTCTGGGCCTGGGCGCTGTCCCTCAGCTCTTCAGCTCAAGACTAGCGCTCTACCACTTGAGCCACAGCACCACTTCCAGCTTTTTCTGCTTATGTGGTGCTGAGGAATTGAACCCAGGGCCTCATGCATGCAAGGCAAGCGCTCTACCACTGAGCCACCTTCCCAGCCCTAGTTTTGGGATTCTTTAGTTAACCCTCATGAAAAAAAAATCCCATCCACTCCACTCCCCTACAGCAAAAATCTACATGAAAACATTGTTTTGCTATGGAAATAATGGCCTCCCTTCTAACTCGATACTTACTTTTGATGAATGTATTCCTAAATTGACTGAACTCTGTTTCACCCAGATGTGCATTTAACCAAGCTCTCCTAGTGGCTTCGGATGTACACACTTCTCTGGTCTCATCTGGTGGGGTTTGTTTCTTTTTCTCATTCATCTCAACTTCAGCTCTTAGCTAGCGAATCCCTGCATTTCCCGGGTGAGCTCCTGTAGGAAGCCTGCCTCCTCGTCTGCACTACTCCACTCTGTTTCGTTTGTCGCCCTGGGTTTCTCATCTTAACTCACTTCTCTATCCTTTTCTGTCTCCTCCACAAGATCAGGCTGAGCTTGAGGACAGGAAGCTTTTTTACCTCTTGTGACTTTGAAGTCTTGTAAAGCACCAGGCACACAGCAAGCATGCAATAAATATTGATGAGTAAGACTGCAAATGCAGACAGCATCTTAGTGCTGTGTTCAGAGATAGCAGCACACAGAGCGCAGACATCATTGCAGACTTTGCCTTTTGTGTGTTTGATCATCAGTAATTAATTACCTGTTGAGTCAAAGTAATGCAATTATATGATTTGGCTAGGATTCATGGGGAAATAAAAATCATTCTGAAGGAAGTGGTACTGTGGTAGAGTAGTAACCTTGGGCAAAAAAGTTCAGGGACAGCACCCAGGCCCTGAGTTCAAACCCCACAACTGACCAAAAAATTTAAATTGTATTACAAAGCAAGGCAGGGCACTTGTGGCTCACATCTGTAATCTTAGCAACTCAGGAGCCTGAGATCTGAGGATCATTGTTGGACACCAGGTTGAGCAGAAAAGTTACTGAGACTCTTTAAGAAATCAGCAAAATCCAGAAGTGGAGTGTGCATCTTGTGGGAGAATGCCAGCCATGAAAAACTAAGCAAGAGCTCAAGTCCTGAATTGTAAGCTGCGAACTCCCCGCCCCCAACCCAACTAAATAAAGCTAACTTGGATGGCCAAATGTGTGTTGTAGGAATAAATATGAGAGTGGAAACATGATTAATCTAGCTTCATTATTATGTGCAGTCCCCAGTCAAGGAGGCAATTTAGATTTCTTAAAAAGTCTAAACGGAAGTGTTTTTAATGGGGAAACAAGGCAGTAAAACCAATCCTGTGAAAGTTGGTTGGCAGACAGTTTCTCAGAAGTCCTGGGACTGCAGCAGGCTTTGAGCAGAGATACGGATTGCCTCTGTTCCCCATCATCTCTTCATGGCTATTTGTAGAGTCATAGAATTCAGGTTAATTTGTTCCAGGATAAGTCAAGTGACGGGTCCTCTGAAGAAAAGATCAGACAGGATTCTTTTGCCCAGACAAAATACGATGTTTTCAAGGGATGAAGGGTAAACAAAGGAGGAGGCTGCAATGCTTGGTAAGAAATGTACGCATTATCCTGCCCATGTAATTGTAACCCCTCTGTACAGTATGTTCACAAAAAAAAATATGATGTTTTCCTAAACTTGCAGTTCTGCTCTTGTCACAGGATCTGCATCAGGTCCGCTGCCACCAGCCTTCTCCCTGCAGCGCTGAAGCTCAGAAAAGCATCACAGCTAATGCTGTGCTGGGGGGAGCAGCCTGCCCGAGGTCTCCGAGCCAGACTCTGCATGTACTCCATGCACATCCTCAAAATGGTAGCAGGGCAACTTGTTAGCTTGCATAAAGGGCACAATCTTAGACCCTTTCCACTTCTTGACAGTGTTATTAGTGATGTTTGTGATTCCTATGTTCCCAGCAGTGCCTCTGAATATTTGCTGGATTTTAAGTATACCCTTGTTTAGAAAGATGGCTGTGTTTTAGTGAATTCCTTCTTTGATCTGCAATATACATCATCTTAATGCAACGATTTACACAAGAGTGAACGATTGAATAATTTCACAGGAAGCTCAAGAGGTCTATAATAGTCAAAAGAGTGTATAGAGATAATGTCTAGAGAACAGCAAGTCAGATAAATGTCCTGCTTACCACTTACATTTTTAAAAGTCAAGTCAGTCATAAATCCCAATTAATTTCAGTAAAGACAGTTCAGTTGCCCAATGAGTTGTTTGAATTATTTCTTATAATCCACAAAGAAAGTGTCTTGATGGACAATCTCTTTGCCTGATAATTTCTCTAACCAAAGACTAGCGTGCTGTCAACTTAAAGATGAAACAAGGAAAACAATCAGAGGGCTCATTTGATTTTCACAGGGAAAAAAGAAACATTTATGTTCACACAAACACAAAGCAGAGCAAATGGACGATTCCTGTGGTTTTTAGAATTGAAAACTTTTATCCTGTTAGAACCATCGTTACAAAAAAAGGTGAAGCAGGTTTTAATTATGAATATGGAAAATTGCTCTCGAAGATCTGCTGCCTGTCAAAATTGCTACAAGATACTAGTGCCCCACCTCAAGAGGGCACCTGGAAAGATGGAAAATAAAGACTGCAGGGTAAAATTTAGTCTACATGCGGTGATGATTAACTACCACCGAATGTGTCTCTTATCAGAGTTCTTTGGTTAAGATAGTTTCCTTGTGTTCCCTGTAATAGACAGTTGAACTGGCTGAGAAGACACAGCCATTGGGTATTGTAGAATCCTTTGTTCCTGACTTCTAGCATGCAGGTGCGAAGCAGCACCGTATGGTCTGTAGCTAGAGACAGAGGGCTTGCAGTAAGACTTTGAGAATTAGCCCGACGTGTCCCTCTGACAACTGCATGACTGACTCCCTTTCCCCTGCATTCTAGGCCCATTTTAACACTTTGTATAACTTCTCCAGCATGGCTGACACATGATTTTATTCATAAAATATGTGATAGCATAATATATGGACTCTTTCTGTTATTCTGACATTGAGATGCTTTTGAAGGATTAGGCTTTTTAGCTTAATCTGAAGTCTATGGACTAAGTCCAATTTGCAGTGGTAACTAGGTTCTTTTATTTTGCTTGCCTGCCTTCCTTCCTTCCTTCCTTCTTTCCTTCCCTTCTCTTCTAGTCTCTTACTTTCCCCTTCCTTCCTTCTGTCTTTCTTTCTTTCCTTCTCTTCTATTCTCTTCCATCTCCCTCCCTCCCTTCCTCTCACCTCTCTTTCTTTCCTCTTTCTTTCTTTCTCTCTCTTTCTTCTTTCTTTCTTTCTCCTTCCTTCCTTCCTTCTTTCCTTCCTTCCTTCCTTCCTTCCTTCCTTCCTTCCTTCCTTCCTTCCTTCCTTCCTTCCCACAAGTCCTGGGGCTGAACTCAGGGCCTGGGTGCTCAAGAATAGCAATCTACCACTTGAGCCACAGCACCACTTCTAGCCTTTCTGTGATTAATTGGAGATAATAGTCTCATGGACTTTCCTGCCTGAGCTGGCTTTGAACAATGATCTTCAGATCTCAGCCTCCTGAGTAGTAAGATTACAGGTGTGAGCCACCAGCACCTGACTTTGGTTCTTTCTTGAAATCCACTGTAATATGTGTTAACAGGGGAACCAAAACCTACCCACCAACAATCTCTGATGACATGGAAAGTTACCCATGGTACTCTCTGCCTTTGCTTTCTCCTAAAAATATTAGTTTAGATTTGCCTAAAATCTGAATAACAATTCAATGGTCCAGAACAGTGTAATTTTTAAATGTGCAGTGACTGATATCTACTTCATGGCTTAGGCTACGTACAGAATATCTTTAAAAAGGGTGACACATGACATATTTTGTGCAGTATTTACTCATGTACATGTTCCTTGTGCTAATTTTTCATGTTTTACATCAGAGATGACACCCTAAGGTAATAAATCCCTAACGTTTCTGTTAGTAAAGTGGTCACAGATTTCTCCTGTGTGTAATTTGGTTCTTCAGCAGGATGGGCTGGAGCAGGGAGGGAGGCAGCAAATCCCAATCTGCTCATGAGACCACTTAGGAGTCATGCCAGTTCTTTTTTTTTTTTTTTTTTTTGGGGTCCAGTCGTGGGGCCTGAACTCTGGGCCTGGGCGCTGTCCCTCAGCTCTTCAGCTCAAGGCTAACATGCTACCACTTGAGCCATACCACCACTTCTGGCTTTTTTTCCTGCTTATGTGGTGCTGAGGAATTGAACCCAGGGCCTCAGGCATGCAAGGCAAGCACTCTACCACTGAGCCACCTTCCCAGCCCTCATGCCAGTTCTTTTTGATTTTTTAAAATTTTATTGTAAAGTTCTAATTGTCTAATCTACTTGATTCTATTCCCCAGGCCTCAGAATCATCCAAAGGATTTGTTCAGAGCACGCTGTGGCATTCCCCTTAACCCCAGTTTTTGTGGTCGGCGGGAGGGGGCCACAGACTTGCCCCCTGAGGTGTCGAAGCTACAAATTTGGGGGCCATATTTTCAGAACTACTGGCCTACATTACTTCTAAATCTCAACAAATCTAAATGACTCATAAATGAGAATAACAAAAGAATGCCCACAATTAATATTCTTCCAACAACGGCATATAACTTGGCACTTTTGATAAGGAACAACAGGATAACAGGACAAAATGTTGGATGTGCCTCCAATATTTATCCTCTTTTCTATTTGGATGTGTGGTGGACCTGATTGGCCAGTGTTTACATCTGAGAAATGTATAAAGATACTGCCAAACTGCGGTATGAGTCTCTGATTGAATAGCTTGCCTTGTAAAAATATTGATCCCTAAAGCTGGTGACAATGGGACTCTCATGATTGATAAATGAAATCTACATCATAATTCTGGAGCTCCTCAAATTAACCCAAAGTGTATTTGTTTAACTAATCTAGCTTGTTGGTGGCCAAAGAAGCAGCTATAAGATTCATGTTTTACATTGTTCTTCTTGGTTCATGTGTTTTGAAGGGGACTAGCCTATCTTCCTGCTTCATTAATTATACTGGGATTAATATGTCATTTGGTGTAAACACTCCAAAGTACATTTGCTTGTAGTATTTGACCTTTTACATTATGAACCATTGGATGGAATGGGACAAAAATCTAGCAAAATCTAAAAATAGTGCACTCATAATTTTTATACTTCATTCAACTGCCTTCCAAAAAGAATATTTAGTCAGTAAAACCATCTAAGTTCTCATAAATAAATTAATTTTCTAAATTATGGGAGTACAATAATATTATAATCTTTCCTACCAATTCTAAACATATTTTTTGCAAAGAATAAATTATAAAGAATTCTATTTGTAAAGAATAATTCTATGTAGCTGGAGAATTACTAGTCTTGAAGTTAAGAGGATCCCAGACAAGGACGATATTTAAGTCAGTACAATAAAAATTTCATCAAAAACTTTAAAATAGGCCCAATAAACATTACACAGAAAGTACACAACAAACGCAAATCCCAATTTTTCCTTCTAGCTATTAACTTAACAACACATACCAAACTAGGTCCACATAGTTTCAAAAACCAAATAATGGATAAGATACATTGCCATAATGCCATTTCCCTTAATAATAAGAGGAAAATATTACTTGAAGGGATATAAATTCAAATGGCTTTTCTATGGATTATTCACATATTCATCCCCTAAGAAATTGTAGTTAAGCCTGCAAACCTGTAATCAGAATTTCAAGAACCTGTACCTTGACTGGACTGACCCCTCTCAACAATTGCCTTGTATATGCTTTATGCGAAGAAGATGTACTGAAAGATAATATAGACTGTTTGTCTCTTTTGTTTGTGGGAGCTCTCTTTACAGTCATAGGTTTGTCTTAGTGAATGAATGGCACTGACAATACCAATGAATTCAGTAGAAAATATGTCACCGTGGCCATGTATTTCTGAAGGGGACACATGCTCTTCACAGTGCCTGGATCATTTCATCAGAATTGTTATCCTTGGATGGTTCCTCCTCATGCTACCTCTCAATGGCTGTCAGAGCTACCGCCTCCATCTCCTAGTCCTTCATGTAGGTATTAGGACTGGAACCACCATGTGAGTGCTCATGGACTTCTACCCTTGAGATGGAAATACTTTCTCTGGTGATGAGGGCAATGGTTTCACAGTGCAGGCCACCAGGAGTTACCCAGGCCCTCCATCCTGGCAGTCCTTAGTGGGTGGGGCTCAGACTCTCCTCCTGCGCCTCGATGGTGGCAGTGAAATTGCACCGGGCAGGGAGTGCTCCCAGGAGCACTGACGTCTACAATGCAAGGATCCACCTTGCTTTCGGAGCAGAAAGTCCTTGCAGCTCTCCCCCTGTTGCTAAACTCCATTCTGCATTTTCCTGCTATCCTGTGGACACTCACTTTGGTAGTTACCTCTCACAAAGTCAGAGTCAGAGAAAAACTGATACTCAGCAGTGCTCACTGGCAGCCTGTCAATATCACAGCCTGCAAAACAAATATATACATGTATATATTCATGTATATATACACACATGTATGCAAGAATATGATTCATATCTCTATATATGTATGCATACAAAGCATACATATACATGTACATATATATATATTCATGTGTAGTAGGAAATATATTGGACTTAGGAGTTTCTTTTTGTGGTGCTGGGGATTCAACCTAGGATCTAGCGCTTTCTGCCCACGTACTCTTCCACAGAGCTATGATGCATCTTGACTTAAGCTTTTCTGAGGAAGGGTAAGAGGTATTTCAGTTGTAATTTTGTCCCAAATCTCATCCACTATGGCATCATTTTGATCATAGGTTGAAGAGAGAGATAGTAAGAAAAATCCTCTCATGGAGTTCATGTAAGAACATGTAAGTGCAGACACAGAGTGATTCCTGAGCACATGCAGCTTATATTTCAGTGTACAGGCTTAGAAACAGAAAACATGGAGAGCTTATGAACTGTGCCACAGTTTTCACATGACCCTTTAAAAGTCTGTTTTCAATTAAGATAGAAGTAAAGGGGATAACTGAGAGTAAAGACCCATATATCTATATCTCTCTCTATGTATATGCACACACACATATACATATACATATAGTTGTTGTTATAGGATACAAGAACTCTATGATCATGTCAATAGATGGAAGAATTTACCATTTGTTAAAATTGAAAATTTCTAAAGCTCAGTTGACACAGAACCGACTGGCTTAGAAAGCGCAGGCCTAGCTGCGTTGCAATGGCTCACGCCTGTAATCATAACTACTCAGAAGGCTGAGGTCTAAGGACTGCAGTGGGAAGCATTCTGTCCATTCACTGTCCTCGTGAAAATACTTGAGAATGAGACATATCAAGAGCGTGAATCTACCCGTATCCACGAAGCTTAAAGACAAATCACAGACACGCACACATCCCAGGTCCTCTTTCTCTTCAGCTTGTTTCTTTAAGAAATCCTCCATTCCAGAAAAACAAGTTCTAAAATTCTGTCCTGGGAAAAGCAATCCTTTCCCTAATAATGGTGAATTACCTCTGTTTTTGTTTGAGTGATTTCTGTTTTATATGTAACCCAAAGTGGTATGAATTAGAGAGAGGATAGAGTGTTGGATAACTGAAACCTAAATATTTGATTGTCTATCTACCCTCAAACTTTTCCATCCTCTGTTTCTTTTCTGCTGAGGGCCAAGCTGTTTCTGGGAGACATCCTGGTAACTCATTAAATCCTTCCTGGGGAATTTCCTTCATTAGGTTATAAAGAGTGAACAGATTCTATAACATCATGAGTCATCTAATTTTTCTGCCTGGTGCATTTTTATATGGTTCTCTTGTATTTGATATATTATCCTTGTGTTGTAGGTCATTTACATTTTTATTCATGAGGCATTTCCTCAATGTTGTATACAATGCATTTTATTTTTCCTTTATTTATCCTGCAGTTGCTGAGAAACTACTGTCAAATATCTGTAATGTTGCTCAGAATTATGATTGTAGCGAGGGTGTATTTTATAAAATCACTAATGTAGCTGCCAGCCTTACATGGGACTCTGGAGATTTTTAACTTGACACGTCCCCTTTTAAAGTGTGTGTGTGTGTGTGTGTGTGTGTGTGTGTACTGGGGCTTTGGGCTTGAACTCAGGGCCTAGGAGCTGTCCCTGAGATTTTTCTCAAGGTTAGCATTGAGCCACAGCTCTACTTCCTGCAATTGGAGGTAACAGTCTCACAGGTGTTCCTCTCTGGTCTGGCTTCATACAGTGATCCTCAGATCTCTACCTCCTGAGTCCCTAGGATTACAGGTGTGATCCACCAACTAACCTCACCAGCCACCCTGCTCATTTTAACATTAAATAAGTTTAACAGTGTAGCAAAATAAATCTAGAAAGAAAGACTAATCAGATAAATCAATACAAAAATGTCATAGCCAACAAAATGAAATCAACCAAACTCTTTTTTCTTACATAAGTTTTTTATTGTGAAAATACTGTACAGAAGGGTCACAGTTCCATGAGCAAGGTCGTGAGTACATTTCTTATCTAGCATTGTTGCCTCCTTAATGATGGCTCGACTCTGTGTTTCACAGATTTCTTTTGGTAATCACTCATGATCAGGTCTTCTTTTCACCGGGTTAATAATCATAGCTTATGGAGTTCATTTTTTGTATGAGTTTATATTTTCATGGTTTGAATTTTCATAGGAAAAAACCTATGTTTTATCTTGTTAGAAATTTGAGATAAGGTTTACTTCCATGACAATTAGTTCTTCATTTCCTCCTTTAGGGTTATTTTTTTTTTCCCCTCAGGAACATTGTCACAGGGATAGTACTTAACTACCGGTATCTTTCTGTAGCCAGTACTAAAATTCTAGTGATGCTACCCAATCACAGAGAAGTTGCATACCTTCCCGGAGGCCATGTTTGTACAAGGCAGGGCAAAACCTGTCTTCATCTTTATACCACAGGTTACGTCTGGCCTTTCAGGACTCCAGTCTCATGGGTGAGGGGGTTGATGTTCTGTATTTCTTTCAAGTTCCAGTGCCTACAGTTCTTTCCAACTCAAGAATAACAATGTGTTTTGTATCATGAGGAAAACTTCACTTATTTGTTGTATCAACCGTATCACCAAGTCAAGCCTTTCAAAATTCCTTTACCAAGTGGCTTGGAGGGCAGGGGAGAATCCAAAGGTCCTACATCCTTTGAGGCACACACATCATCACCATGTTTGTGATGGTTGATAGGAGGTTGACTGGATTAAGGCCTATTTTGATAGTGGGGGAGTACTGTTGGTCCTCAAAGCTTCTGCAGGTTGGGGTGAGCCTCTTCCAGTGAAAAAGGAAGGATACACGAGAAGATGGAGGCTGTCTGCCACGTGTTTAGAATGACTAGATTTAGGCCCACCAAGTGACAGGCAAAGATGGGAGGACTTTTCTTCATTATGGCTGGACATCGGGCCATTAAGAAGCATCAGAAGGAAAAACAGGTGAGGAGGAAGGATGATGATCTGCTTTCTTTCCAAGCTAGTACAACTCTTCTGCTACTCTTAAGTCAGGACTCTAGGATCCCAGGCACTTGGACACAAAGCCTTCCAGGAAGAATCACAGCACTGGCTTCCTTGCTTTGTGGGCAAGTAATACTACCAGCTACTTTGATCTTTTCATTTTCACCTGGCCTATTGTGGAATTTTTATACCTCCATAACCAAGTGAGGTAATTCGGATAAATTGTTTGTGTGTGTGTGTGTGTGTGTGTGTGTATGTGTGTTGGTAGAACCCTTACATGAGTAAGGCAATGAGTACATTTCCTTGAAAATAACTTTTTAACTGGATGGAGTATAGAATGGCTCAGAGACGAACTCAGAAATACTAGGCACATGGGCTTATGATAGGAACCAGCACAGAAGAAGTTGCTTACCTTAAAAGCTCATTTTTATACACACAAGAGGTAGTGGAAAAAAGAGAATTGTTCCTAAACTGTGACAGATAGAACCAAAACAAAAAATTCTGGAGCAAATATTCACATGAACCTTTTTTCCTCCCAAATGATCGTATCTGACAAAACAGCAACCAAGCTCTTTGTGTTAACAGGAGCCTAATAGCCATGCACGCAGATAAAGCACACTGGATGACTCAAGTTTAATAACAGTACTGAATGGCTTTCCCAGAAACATAATGGGTAATTTCTGAAGCTTAAGTGACTTCTGAAAAGAGGAACTAAACAGAAGCAAAATAAATGTAGAATGATTTAGCTTCTTTGCTACCAGCAATTTAAAACATATTACCAATATAGAAAGAAAAATTGGAAATTGCATTTAGTGAGAAGTCATTTGGTAAGTTGCATACCTAAAAGAAAATGTTAAAATACGTTGAAATTGAGGAAATTCACAGATTACTGTCTTTAACTGTCTCAGTGAAACAGAAAAGGAAGTCTCTATTTTGTGTCATTATAGAATATAACAAAAACAACCCACCTAAAATTGTGAAAAAAAACACACAAAAAAACTCCATGAAGATGAGCTGCAAATGTTTCTTTCATGCTGTTTTCAATTTGTTGCTTTAAAATTGTCTATGCCAGGAATAGACACCCACCTATTATAATTAATTTTACTTTCTTTTATATTAAAGTCAAATGGCGTGGAGAGAATCAAGTTGTGGGGTTACACCGAGAGGCTTCTCAGCTGATGGCATCTAAGGCTGGAGCACTGAGGGGTGAGACCCGGCCGACAGAAGGGCTGGGTCGCCGGGCGCCATAGAAGTGATTTGATCTCAGAGCAGAGTCGCGCCACGTGTCTATGAGGACACAGCTTCTCCAAGGACCGAAGCAGTCTGATTGCTCCAGACACGGATTCTGCATGCTAACATGATTACTTTTACATCCCAGGCCAAATGCGGTTAAAGTAGTTTCATTTGTAGAGCTGCAATGGCTTGCGACAGGCGATTCATGATCTCAGATGTGTGTCAGGGAAATGCTGGCAATATTCAAGCAGCGGTAACGAAAACCAAGTATCTGCCTTTTCATATGGAAGGTGGTGGAAAAACACTTCATTCTTCCTCCTCTTTCCAGCAATGGAAACTTTCAGTGGTATTGGAATGACAGATGCTTTTTATAGCCCACCTGTTGTCATGTGCAAGGCAGGTACTGATTCTGTGATCTTTATGAAGCCAGCTGGATATTTAATATGTGTTTTGACCTGGCTTCCAAGATATTGCTGCTTAAGGACAACTTCTTAAAAAATAAAAATTTCTGGTTGAGTATGAGATAAAGCTTTTCTTTTTTTCCTATTTATTTTGCTGGTCATGGGGCTTGAACTCTTAGTCTGGAAGCTATCCCTAATCTCCTTTTGCTAAAGGCTAGCACTTTACCACGTGAGCCACAGCCCCACTTTTGGCATTTTCTGGGATTAGTTGGAGATAAGTCTCACAGCTGGACTTTCCTGCTTGAGCTGGCTTTGAACTGTGATCCTCAAGATTCAGCTCCTGAGTAGCTAGGATTATAGGCATGAGCCACTGGCAGCCGGCTTGAGAGAATACTTCTAAAATGGCTGAGCACCAGTGGCTCACATCTGTAATCCTCGTTACTCAGGAGGCTGAGATCTGGGGATCGCAGTTCAAAGCCAGCCCAGGCAGGAAAGGCTGTGAGACTCTTATCTTCAATAAACCACTCAGAAAACCAGAAATGGCACTGTGGCTCAAGTAGTACAGTGCTAGCCTTGAGCTGAAGAGCTGAGGGACAGAAACCAGGCCCAGAGATCAAGTCCTAAGACCTACAAAAACAAAACAAAACAAACAACCCAAAGTGAGCACTGGTGGCTCACGCCTAGAATCCTAGTGACTAGGAGGCTGAGATCTGAGGATCATGGTTGGAGGCAGTCCTGGCAACAAAGTCCATGAGACTCTTATCTCCAATGAACCACTCACAAAGGGAAAGTGGTACTGTAGCTCTGAGTGGTCGAGTGCTGGCCTTGAGCAAAAAAGTTCAGAAAGAGCACCTGGGCCCTGAGTTCAAGCCCCATGATCACCCCTTCTCCCCAAAAAAGATGTAACCCAAGAAAGGAGATATGGCTTATACACATCACACGGCAGTTTCAGATAAATGGAATAAGAAGGTCTAAAGATGAAAATAAAGCTGCCAATGCTGGCCACTTTCCCTTTTGTCTTATGAATTTCACATTTAGCACGTTTTCTACAGCACACAATCTAACTGCAGACTGAGTGGTATTTTATGCTCATGAATACAATCAAGCCCTTTCTACAATGCCAACAGATAAATTTATTTTGCTCTTTACTGAGTTGGTAGATAGCTATCATTTGAGGCAGGTTTTGTACAGGTGTAATTCGTAATTCCTGTTCTTTCTTGATAAACACACAATTTTGGCCACTTGGGGGTAAGTCAAAAACTGGAAGTAATAGATTAATTTCTATAACATTGCTAGATTGGCAGGTGCAATTTCCAGAGCAGGTCAGCCTTTCACTAAATCCAGACAGTCAACAGAAACTGATTTCAAGAAGCTTTTATAAAAGCACCACATTCCATGAGGATCATGATTTTTTTCCCCCTCCCAATTAAATTCCCTCCCTGGGACATCTCTCTTGGGAGAATTACGCACCACCAGGCAGTTTCAATATTTTAGCCTACTCATCAGTCACAGAAGAGGCTGGCGAGCCAGCGTCCCGCGGTGTCCCAAGCCAGATTCCTTCCTGGCAGAATGGTCCAGCCCTGCCTTACTGCATGGACGGCGTGTGTTCTGTCCAGCTCAGGGACCTGCGCTCATTCCTCATGGACCGCAAACCCCTTTCCAAATGCCTTCACAGTAGAGGATACCAAGAGGCTTAAGCTTTCTCTATGTGCGATTTCAGGAGCAAGACTGGAGGGGTGGAAGTTGGTTTGTGCATGAAATTGGGCATTGCTTGGTTCACGTCCGAGGGTATGTGCGTGAACTCCAGTCCGAGTTTCGGACTGACAGTGGACGAGGATGCACAGTGTATCCTGTGTTCATAAGAGGATGGAAGGCAGAGGAAACGCCAGGTATTATTGTTTCATGGATATCAATTAGAAAATCCACTACAGAGTACTCGTATCACCGCAGACAGATATCCGCTTTCCAATTATGTCAGACACCAGAGGTGGGGATTAGGGAAAGTGCTTGTGCATGGGGACCCTGAGCATTCCTGCACTGTGCCCTGGGGTGCTGCTGGCAGCACCCCAGGAATCCCCGTGTACCCCTCCTACTGGCCAGTCCTGAGCTGGCCTTGAAGTGACAGGCTTTGCAAAGATCCATCGCTGCCTAATCCAATAATTGGTACTCTGGCCACAGCCAGCACTCCCTGCACCGTGCGGTGCCCAGATAATGGCTGTGACATTTCATTTCTCTCTTCTCTGAAAGAAACACTCAGGCAGAAAGCTCATTCTTCTAGAAAGTGCCTCAGGCCCTCCGTCACGGGGTGAGGTGTTCTCGGTTCAGCGGCTTTGCTCTTTCTCCACGTGGTCCAGGGCTGCTTTCCACAGTTTTGATTATCAGAAGCAAAATCACCTTTGGACCAAGACACTCAGATATTCCTCACGGAACCAACACACGGCCACACGTACCTTCTATTTAGGAAATGATTTCCTTGTGAATATTTAAGGTGCTTTACCCATGTAATGTTGGCACTCGTTTTTGGTAGGGAAAGAGAACCTCTCTAAGAGATACATGGTAAATGTATGTTATTTCTGATGACTACTGTAAATACTCTCATAAAAACATATTCAAAATAAATTGTACAATCTTTACTTTTCGCAATTATGTGTGTTTGGGTTCTTACCATGTTTAATATCTTGTATAAGAATATATTTGTTTTTTTAATTATCTTTCAGGAGTTGTAAAAAGGGGGTTTCAATTCAAAATGTCAATAACTACAATGTATCATGGTCAATTTTTTTAAATAAAAACAACGGTAAGACATTATCTTTAAATAATGGCAACATCACTAATTCCGTTTGTTAAGGAGAGGACTCTTGGGAAGGCCAGCCTTGCTGGCTGAAATGATTTATCTATTGTATTGCAAGGAGCTAACCACACAAAAACATTTCCATGTTTTCAGGACACAGTGCTACTGGATATAAAAGCCTAGAACAGCTGAACCAATGTTTTACCCTAACTTATAGACTGGGACATATTAAAGATGTAAACGAGACAGCTATTTCTCATCAAGTAGTCTTTCTTCATTACCTGGTGATTCTGTTCCTGGCATGGGTGTGTTTAAGAGGCATTGTGATCACAATTGACGCACTATGACTGCACTAATACAGACTGTTTTATGTCAAACTCTTTTGCCAGTGTTCCAAATGATCGGTTAGGTCCCTTGCACAGCTCTATGTGCTGTTGGCTACACTCCAGCTTTGAATGGATCATATGCTTAACATTATCTAAATGTTGGCCTGTCCACCTAGTTCTTAATTTTCATTCGGTACATAACACTGGGAACCTCCTTCCATGCCTCTGTTTCTCTACACAGCACTAATGGAAAGGAGCCTTTTGGTTGCTTCTCATTATAATATAGGGACCTATTTATGCTTTTAGGTTGTAATTATATAACATACAAACACATTTGCTGGGGGCCATTGAAAAGTGACTCAGGGCTCTTTAGATTCTTGATTATCTTTGCACCCACAAGGAATAATCTGCCCTTCATCCTCCTTTGTTAGGAGAGTATCATGGCACCTGGTTTAATTAAGAGACCAGGCTATGCAATAACCTTATTTGCCTTTCTGAGCTGGAGGTCAATGCTCAAGACTGAGGCTTGAGGGTTGAGCAAGAACCTCCTCACACTTAAAACTTGCGTCCCAAACATGACTTCTGGATGCTACCCTGGTGTCTACATGAAAATCTATCAGAAGGGTGACTCAACCCAAGAAATACTAGAGAATGTTTCTTCAGAAATACTTAGCATGTGATATTCAGCATCAGAGTATTTCCGAAGAATCTCAAGAAACAGCTTGATATCTGAAGAAACACTAAGATATAGTTGAAGAACACCCAAAGAAATACTAAGGAAGATCTCAATCTCTGCAGAAATACTCAGAAAGACTTAGCATTGGATGTTTAGCATCAGAGTATCAGTTAAATGAACACATATCATTGAAGTGGAAACACATGAGTTAAATGAATAAAGCCAAACAACTATGTGGATGCAAATAAAACAGAGCACGTGGACAGACAGTCTCAGAAATGAGCCATCACTGAGGGGGAATATATTTTGCCTAAAGATGCAAACAGAAGTCATGGTATATTCAGATTATACCACGGTCAGGTAACCCTTTACACATACTATGATCTCTTCGTGGGCTCATTTACAAAGTATCTAAGTTTACAGAATTTGGGTATGATTGTGTATTGTCTTGGGGTTTCTACTGATCTTTCTGAAGAGAGTTCTCAGATGGTATTTTATTTCTTAGTAGTTTTTGCCACTCCAAATTTCACGTCAAAGGAAGCAAGTGAATACTTGCCACTCATGAGAAGCATCACTTCATTAATACTTGCTTGTGTTCCAGTCAGGGGAGAAATGTATTATATCATTAATCTTCAATCAAAGAAGTTTTAGACTGTTTCGATGTCAAGGTATAAGTATTTATTTATTCTTGCCAGTCCTGGACTTGAACTCTGGGCCTGGGTGCTCTCTCTGGCTAGCATTCTACCACTTGCGGCATTTTTTTTTAGTATTTTCATGGGAAAGAAAGCCATTGGGTCTATTTTCCCATTTCATTTTCCCCTGATATAAAACATCATTTGATTTCCCTACCAAATTGTAAAGTACATTTTGTCTATTTTATTTGATGTTTATGGCTGGTAAGCCAATAGTTGACTGAAACTCCATTGTAAACATGTCATTAGAGATGGTTAATATACAACATTTTTTAGACAATGGAAGTGGATATAGATATTATGACAACTGTTCGATCCACTTATTTTTATCCCTTTTATAAGGAAAAAGTTTTTTCATGATTCATAATTTCCAAAACTAATTATGGTTTCCTCTCTTGATGCTTGAGTTGACACTGCTGCTCATATTACCTGCTCTCTGGGCAGAGCTGAATCCTATTTATAGAACTCCAAGAATTCCTCAAAGTGCTATAGTTGCTGAAATTTATAAAGTATCCTGGGGTTACCTAAACTTTCTCATGTTCAAAAGCCAGAATGAACTATGCTTTTAGGATAAATGACTTTTTTCTGAGGGGAATAGTTTACCGGACCTAAAATGAGCTGCTAGGGCAGACAGGACAGTGGTTTAAATGATGGCATACCACTACTGAGTGTACGTCCAAAGCCGTAAGGAGAGACAGGCTCTCCTCCTCCGGCTTCTCCTTTTCTCCCTCTAATATGAAAACAGCTTATTGATTTCTTTCCTTTTCTGGTATAACTGTTTTTCACTTTATTTTAATTTAGCATGCCATATGTCACATACTATGGGCCAAATCCATTTTCTCACACACACATATATATATATATATATATATATACATATATATATACATATATATATACATACATACATACATGTGTATATATATATATATATATATATATATATATATATATACTTTCAATTGCATAACAACAATCCAAACTGTGGGAAAAGATTCCTGCATAAGATATCATATACCAAAAAATACAATGTGAGAGCTTTTCTTAGAAAGTTGTCATAGAGCAGAGGGCAAATTGGTTTTTATTATTTCATAATTAATAGCTGAGAAATAGCACAGTTAAATTACAGAGTAGGCAAATGAGCTTCCTACCAAATACAGATAGGCTACAAATGTCCATAGTTTATGTGGATTTTATTATCCACATTTAGTGGAGGAAGAATCTAGAGCTGAAACTATTTTTAGTGCAAATATTTAACATGTGAATTGACTAAAATATTTTATGGCTGTGCTAGAGTTGCACATTTTTGGTGCTAATTTAAAAAAAATATTACCACAAAGAGAAAATCTATAAAAATGTTAAAGTAAATGCTCAGAGATAATTTTTTTTCAGTTTACATTTGTAAGGGAACTCTTGGAAATAAGAAAAATTAGCTTCTCTACTTCTATTTTATTATCTGGAAAATATTTCAATTGGCATTTAGGCTTAGTATGTGTGACTTAAGAGTGTTTGCATCCAAGAACGTTAGCACCTCTCTCCGAAGGAGTGCTGGAAGTGTTTTTATGGTAGCTGAGGAATGTTCACATTTAAAAATGCTATACTACATCTCTTTCCAGAATTTTGTTTGTTTGTTTGTTTGTTGTGGGCCTTGGGCTTGGTCGCTGTCCCTCAGCGCTTCAGCTCAAGGCGAGCACTCTACCTCTTGAGCCACAATGCCACTTCCAGTTTTCTGGTGGTTCATTGAAGATAAGAGTCTCACAGACTTTTCCTGCCCTGGCTGGCTTTGAACTATGATCCTCAGATCTCAGCTTTCTGAGTGGCTACGATGACAGGCGTGAGCCACTGGCACCCGGCTCTAGAAAATATTTGAGGTAACACAACAAGTAATAGAAGATGAAACCACTGATAAATAACATAACAAAAAAAAAGAAGTGGCAAGAGAGAACCATCATAAGTGAGTGCTGGAAGTGAGTACTGGGATTAAGGGCAGGGAATGAATTTCAAATTTGGCAATTTGAGTTAAAAGAATTCTAGAAGTTGCCAGATCTGCATATTCACACTCGATGGTAAATCTGTTCTTTCAAGAAGTGTCCCTAAAGTGGTACAAGGCATGCAAAGAGCTTTTGGTTTAAGGTCTTCAATCTACTCAACGTCTTTTGTACTTAAATACTCCCTTCCTTTTTTTTTTGTGCTAAACTACACTTGTCTTCTTAAAGAATGAGGGTCACTATGGATTTTTATTAATATTTATTTTTTATTAATATTTTATTAATATTTGAACAGACTGTCAACATCATGCGGTCTAAAAAAAGGATTATCTATTACTGGACAACATGGAATCAAATGAATTTCAATGGCCAGTGCGCAAAAGTGCTTTTGTTATCCAAAAATGTGTAAGTGCAGATTTGATGAATGAGACCATCAACCGAGATGATCTTTAGAGCTGACAGCTGCAAGCAGGTAATCTGATGTCCCCTAACACATCAAGGAGGCTTTGTGGCTGTCATTATGCACAGAAAAGTTATGGGAAATGGAAGTGCTTGCTGAATCACAGGCATCACATGGCAGCAATAATGAAAAAGCCAGTTGCCCAAACCTGCTATTGGAAGGACATCGAGTGTCCTTTAATTATAGTGAGGCGGGTGAAAGCATGCTTTCCAGTATCAAAACTTGCCTCCATGTTTATAAAGTCAGGAATTGAATTGCGTTTTCAGCATCAGCATGGCAAATAAACAGTGTAACTCTGGGAGTTATAATTATACCGAAGAATAGCCAGTCAATTTTATCTGCATTTCTTGAAGGACAATAATTTACGACATGAAAGTGGAAAGTCTGACGAATCCTCCAATAAGTTTTAAAAAACAGTATGTGAAAAAATCATCTATCTTGTAGAAGTAGATCTTTCCTTCTTAAAAAGTAACTAAATCATCGTATTTGATAGGGGTCCAGGAATTTATTATGAATCCAATTCCATGAACCAATTAATTTTTCTGACAGGAATAAAATGTAGTCTATCATAAAGTGATAATTGATAGTAATTCTCAATTATAAGCAACAGTTTAGAAATTAATACCAGTTTTGCACACATATAAATGCACTATAATGTTTCATATGATCTAATAAAGTATGTTCCTTGAACTTATAGTTATGATTAATTTTTTATTGATGTATATAAAAATCTATACCAACTATGTGATGATTTATTTAGAGCATAAAGGGACATATTTTGTGATGAAGCATCACAAAATTCTTACTTTAGAATATAAATTTTATCAGAACTGTATATATTTTCACTTTTATACTGAAAATTACCTGGTACTTCTGTGAGAAGTTGGTGATAGTTACAAAAGCTCAGAAAGTTTAGTAACCTTTCCAAATATATTTTAAATACAAGTTTAGCGATATGATTGCACTAACATTTTATGTCCCCTTAAGTACTGAGTATTGTTAATTAAAAATTACAATAATTTTAAAGGAATGTATGGTATGGATCTTGATATTTTTTAATAAATCTAAAAAATATAGCAACTACACAAATGTAAATTCAGTGAGTATTTGTTTGAAAGCTTTTGGACATAAATAACCAATAATATAAAATCTGGAGTGAGAAATACTGTCTTGACAAATGTCTCTAGGAAGTCTAGAGACCAGGCAGATATCTGGTTGGTTAATGTGGTCATCTCAAAGCATCATCAGTGTCTGGCCTGCTCTAGGCAGAACTGGCTAACAGGTAGCATGTAAGCTGCACATGTAATGTTAAGTGCCTCAGTAAACATGCACGAAGGAGAGGTAGATTTAGTATCAGTAGTACATTTTAATCCATCCTATTCAAAACAATGGAGAGCTATTCAGCCACACAAAAGAATGAAATTATACCATTTGCAAGAACTAGAGACTATCATATTAAGTGAAAGGAACCACACTGAGACGGACAGACAGCTATCACATGTGGAATTTAGGAGACATGAACATAAAAGGCCACTTTGTGCTCAACACTTGGGAGCGAGGGCAGGAAGAGAGCGTGAAGAGGAAGGAGGTGAACATGATGAAAACCTTCCCGTGCATGTTTGAAAGCAGAATAACAAAACCCACTAAAAACTTCACAAAAAAGGGGCCCGGGAGCTGACTAAGAAAGAAAAGCGGAAGGTGGGAATTCAGTCAAAGCACGTTATCTGCACATCATAACCTATCACAAGGGACAAATAATACCCCCAATATTATCAGTACAACCTGTAATCAACATATGAACAATCGATGAGGTAGACACATCTCCTGTGTCTAGCACACTGGAGGCATCTCAGTACAGACATGTCACAGCTCAGGTGTTCCACGCCCCTGTAACGTGGGCATCTTGGTGGAAACTGAATGGCACTCAGCTATAGCTTTCTGTCTTTTCACTAAGCCTGCTGAGAAAGCAGCCTTGGGTTGGAGCAAGTATTTGAGATCAGGCTTATTATACTGCCTGAGTCATGTGACTATCCTTGAACTAAAGTCCCTAATCAAATAACTAAAATATCCCAATTAAAGCCATCCTCTGCCTGCCTATGGAAGCAGAGGCTGGTTCTTCCAACATTCATGGGCTACACGCAATACTCCTGGTGCTTGGGGCCGTGGGCATTGGGTTCCCCCCGGAAGGAAAGAGGATGAATCACACGGAGGAGAGGAAGAGAGAGCAAGCAGCAAGCTTGCGCTTTTGATCATCGAAGTCTTGTTTTGGTCTTGGTAAAGAAGAGATTTTCTTTTTCTCCCTAATGGTATCATGAAGCACAACTCAATCTTTCATCTTTGGGTAGCTAGTTCTTAAGATAGTTTCTTTAGAAAGGTCATGAGGTTTTATAAAAACCTTAGAGAACCTGACATTTCCAGATCACTCTAGGTTTTCCCAAACTGTACAACTGTCTATCTTCCAGTGAGCTGAGAATGAACCAGAAACTCCACGGGGCTAACTTCTGACATCGGTGCACTACTGTGCCTCAGAGCACAGCTTGCAATTCTCCACATCTGGATGTCCACTGACAAATGAAGAGTCAGGAAGCAGCTTTTACCATTCTGTATACTTCCAGATAAATGCACACACATAAATGTATAGACACATACATATATGTATACATACATCAATGTGCATATATATAGGCATATAAATTCAATATATACACACATATATTCACACATATATGTATTACATGATTTTTACTTAAAAAATCTCAACTCTATTCTATAGTTCACTGATACTAACTATTCAAATACGTAATAAACTTTCACACATAGCAGAATATGTTGGTTGCTTAATGTTCTGTACTATATAAAAATAGATCATGTCCACCAAAACTTACATTATACCAAGAGTAGCATATTTTATTAAGAGATGCATACTAACTCATATCATTTACATTCCTCCCCCCAAAACCCTGAGTCCTCTAATAGGAGGTTTAATTAAATATGCTTTGGTAGCTAATATTTTTCCATACTTGTTGAGATTTTTCATGAATTTAAGCTTAAAATTCTCAATGTGAAATTATTTACTGATATTTTATTATTACAGTAGCCTTACATTTCTAGCACCAGTGGCTTAGGTTATGATGATGCCCTCTATTGATGTTTAAAAGGATACGATTGTAATCATTTCCTATTCTTTTTTCTGTTTGCTTAACTTACAGATTTCAAACTTAAGGTTTTAATCCTGGTCCCTTATACAAATGTAAAAGTGAAGGGAAGAAGACTTTATCTACCAGTTTGGTGAGATCTCATAAGCTTTGGTGCAGTGAACACTGCATTATATTATATTACACTTCCAGTGTTTTCTTAGCCTTCTATGTGTCTTCTTTGACTCAAGATCATATAAAAGATGTTTTTAAATGTCAAAAGTATGAAGTGTTTGGTTTTTAATTAGATGGTTTCCATTTCTGTTACAGAATGGTATAAACATGGGAGCCACTGATGATGAAAAAACAAAAGCCATTAATTGTTTTATACCTGTTAAGTCATTAAATTATTAATATAAACCATAGGCTATTAATTATTTTATAATGAATATTAATATTCAAGACTTCATAGAGGTTCAGTTGTTATCCATGTTTGGGGGAATATTTAACAATAATCTGTGTTTTACGATTTTTTGTTTTTGTTTGAACTCTGTCATGGTCCACTTTCCAGCTGCTTAGATTTTTTTTGTTTTATGTGATCAACTCATCTTTTAATCAAATATGTCTTTTGTTTATTTTGGTGCTGAGGACTGAATCCCGGCCATGTACACACTAAGCTTACGCTATACTGCTGAGTAACATTCTCCCTCTCACAATGCATCTTTTGAAAATTTTCATGATGGTAAGGCAAAATCTCAATTTATATATTGTTTTAGATTGAGCCATATGAAATTACTGTTATTTAACAACCGTTAACCTATAATTATAGCAGTTTCCTTCAACTCAACCTAATAATTTTTTTCTATCATTGTAGTTACATTCAAGCCTATAATATACCCCAGGAAGTGTTCAGGTTGATGGCATTTCACTAGTGGATTGTTCTTTCTTAATCACAATACAACCTCCTTTATCTAAAATGGCGTTTTTGTTTTGTCACAGGCTACTCTTTCAAAGCTTCTGAGGAATTTAGTCACAAGGGTGAGGGAAGGTTCTGAAGGACAATAGAGAAGATTCTGACAGCGTGGCTTGTTCCTCGAAAAATGCATTTGCCTTTAACAAATTAAATTAGACAAATTATTCACTAGACTCCCTGTACTGCCGTGACTTTCATGATGATCTGTACTGTCTCTGATGATGTCAGGTCATACTCTAATCCCTATTCTGTCTCTTCTTAAGGACTGTCAAAGGGCAGGGGTTACACAGAGAAATGCAACCTTCACGTTCCCTGTTCATTCAAGGCGCAAGGATGCTCACAGCTCTGGGGAAGCTGGGCAGTCAGACTCGGGCATCAAGTTGTCTGAATTCAGGGCTTGTTATTTACTTATGGCACCCTAGGGAAAGCTAGACGCTCAGCCACAGGGATTTGAGGCACTAATGCCATGAAAAGCTGAGCTGACAATCACCGTTACATCTACTTGGAAAGATGGAGGGATTCTTAGTCCTCCATCTTTTCTTGCAAGTAACAATTTGCTTAGTCTGGATTATTTTTTTAAAGAATAACAGCATTTACTTTTCTTCTTTAGTATTTCACATGTCCATCATTGAGAGGAGAATTATCACTTTAAAACAGCACTGAATTTTTTAAGCACATACTAATTGCAAGTATTACTACCAAAATAATAACCTGGACGTTTGATTCTCTTCCTCCAGCCTCTAACATCATAGAAAGGCTTTGTGAAAACAAATCACCATTTTCCACCCCCTCCAATGCCATTCGCTTTTTATGTCACCTTTCTAGCGTAGGTTCCCATACAGTCCTGAGAGTGATCTTTAACATGTGGCCAGGTCACCACAGTTATGAGCATTTGATGGGTTTCCATGACTGCATGACAAAACCGCAGCTCTTTCAAGGTCTACGGGGCCTTCATTACGGAGGGAAGCGATGCTCCACTGCTCAGGGGGAAGCGTCTCCACGGTCTGTACTCCACTGCACCTGTCTCTCCTCTACCACACCCCCTTAGCTTACTACTAGCGATGTTCACTTCTATGCCTGAAATTCCTTCCCTTACATTTGCAAGCTGAATCTCTTGCCATCTGAACCTAAACTCCAATATTGTTTCTTATGGAAAATCTAAATGGTCGACACATTCTCTTTGCAATCATTCTGACACATCTTTCCTCTGACATTTACCAATGTCTGAAATGATTTTTCCTTATTTTCCTCATGCCATTCTTGTGGTATTTACTTCAACTACCTAGAAAGAGTCCAATGCATATTTGATGAATGACTCAATATGTGAACAAACTTGAAGAAATCTGATTTAATTGGCTGTATGCCTGTCCTTATGGGAACTGTAATATACGCAGAAGGGAAGAGCATAGGGTCATATGTTGCATAAACGAGACAAATTCAAAATATCTAAATTAGCCCAATGAACATTTAATGAAAAACTCAATTCTATTTCTAAAAATATTAATGTAATCAAGGATTGTATACAAATATGTCTTCCAAAGTAGTGTTTATAATAGTAAAAGGCATGGATAATAAAACCATGCTGAGTAATAGAGCAATAGTTAAATAAAATTAGCGTTTTAAAACCTAACATTGTGTCACCTTTACCTGCCATAAAAACATTATTCCCAATAAAGGTGTTCTAGTTAAAAACACAATAAACAAATGCATATGAAGAATTTTCTTAATTTTATAAACAGAGCCGTCTGTTTTCTCTCTGTCGATTCTCCTTTATATGTTCTAGATATGGTAGTCAGTGGAGATGTTCACTTTTTACCTATTTTTTCACGTGTTCAGAATTCTTTCCCGTTGCAGTAACTTATCAAGTTCAACTTATCAAGTTGCAACTTATCAAGTTCAGTTGCTCTTTTGTCAGATCTTGAGAAATCACATAGCTTCAAGTTAGAAAAATCACTTCTGAGTAGAAGACACAGAAATCTTTACTTAGGGGAAATGAGCCATGATGATGAGGCATTTAGACTCTGGTTACAGAAGCTAAGCAAAGGACCTCTGTCTACCCGGGGTCCTGGCTCATCAGAGCAAATGCTCCAGAAAAAGGAAGGTATTCAGTAGGGAGGAAAAAGTGTGGATTGAAAAGGATTGGCAGTGGGGAAACTGATTGTGACACTGCCAAAAGACACTCCCCAAAAAGTTGGAATAAAAGAACACTTACCCTAAATTTGCTGTACAGCTTAGTTAAAAGCTTGCAAGGTAATGATGAACAGTAATGGTGACCTTAAAGCGTGAAGATGACTAATTTGCATACACAATGTGTTTTAAATTGTTCCACAAGGAGAGTAAAACTGTTCCGTCCAACTTTTATAAGCAGTGCCCACATCCCACAGAATCCCCACAGTGGTTTAGATGGCCTCCATCTGGGTTGTTTCATCTGCAGTGTATTGGAGGATAGTTGTTGCCTGGTTTTTAAAGGAATCATGCTTGTAAACCTTGATTATGGTTCCAAAGGAAGGCACCCGCACAGAAGGACGGAGGCTGGAATTGCTTTATTCCATCCTGCCTTGAACTCTGTCACCCTAGGCTTAGTGGCATAGTGGCAAATGAGCAAGAACCCATGACTATTTGTGTTGACATCCAAATCATTTTGTAAAATGGGCACAATAATTGAACCCAGAGAACTGTATCACACATCTTGACACACGTGAAATGATCAACCACTGCGAGCAAAGATGGCAACAAGGCCTATGACCTCTCCCCAAGGATGGAAATGGCATCTATAACTCTGGCTCTTCAGGAATCTTGTGACGTACACGGGGCTCTATTTATGGTATTTTCTACCTGAGTATCTTGCTCACAGGAGGCTGCACAACAAAAGAACTCCTTTCCTACAAAGAATTTCCATAAATCCAGATGCTTCCTCTTACCGAACGTTGTTACTCATATTTTAACTGAATTTGTTTCCTTTAGTCTCTAGGCTATAAAACTATAAGTGTAAGGGCTAACGCTACTATACTCACAGGTAAAGATGACCAGATGGGCAATGCTTCAAACAGAGAGCCCTTGACATGCTAACTACCACACAAGGCCACATGTGTGCCTTAATTCACACTAAACGTTGTATTATATTTCAGACTATCCAGCCAATAGAGGTGAGCCAGAGCAATGCAATGTCTGCCTCTGCTATACATCTGGGAGTCTCTCCTCACAGTCCTCTAGATTCACCCAGAGAAAGCATTTCCTCTGTGCTCTCTTTACTGCTGTGTCACCCTGGTCTCACTGTTGTCCTCTGCCTTCTACAGCATGGCTTCTCCTCTTTAAACACAACTGTCACCAATTGTGGTTCCAGAATGTATCCTCGAATCACCCTGGGGTTCCAGCTGTCTCCACTGGCAGACAGCAAGGGCAAGAGATTTCTGGAGTAGGCCTATGTCCTAAGGAAGCATGAAGTGGCCAAAGACTGATGTGGCTTCCAGTTTTCTAGAAGATTTCAAGGTCTCGAGTTCTTAATAGAGAATGATAGGTAGTGGTTAGCCACAAGTGATGGGGAAGTGTAAAGGAAATGAAAAACGAAGGAAAGGTCTCGAATGAAAATGCATGATCTCTGAGGCCCACTCACGCCATACAATGTCGTACGATGATTCTTTTTCTAATACTCACACATCCAACAATTCAATGCAGCCTACAGTGGGTCAACAAATAGTTCCTAAAACAATTTTAATCTTTAATTTGCTACCCAGACCAGCCAACCAGGATGGAAGTCCAGTATCATTCTAGAAACTCCCCCAGGTTCCAATCTTGTGATAGAGACTCTATACCTTGAAGGGCTGGTACTTGGGAGGGGCTTCCACTTAAAAAACTGTGCCCAGGATGAAAATCATTGTCATCCTTGCCCTAGAGATGACTGCTTTCAATATGTTCATTTGTGTCTGAGGCCATGCACACACACACACATACACACACACACACACACACACACACACACACACACACACACACACAGAGCTGAGTATTTGTCAGTGTTCATGTAACCATCTGCCTGGGTTGATTAATCTGGTCATATTCACTTATTCACTTTCCCCTGACAGTACTATTATGCATAGTTCTATATAAAATATAATATCTATTTCCATAAAATTCGGTTAATTAATAAAATATGTTACCTATTATATTTAAATAATCCCACAGGAAAAGTTTGGTGGACAGGAATCAAGTTTAGAGACCAAACAGAAACCTTAATTTCAGACTTGAAGAGTAAAGCATCTTACTAAGTTTAATCCAACTCAATGGTAGATTATACTAATCCGATATAGCATCTAGAAGCTCCTAACCTTTTATCTTTCAGTAATAACTGTTGCACGTCTGGTGGAAAAAGATTAAATGTCTGACTTGGTTTATTTCACTCTTTGAGTTATCTTTAGAACTTGCTTTGAGCTGCTTCAAAAGAATGAACTGAGCAGTCTTCTCCTTGTTGTTCACCTGGGGTCTAGCCAGTGGAAAGTGCCACATGAGGGAATATATTTAGTAGTCATTGATTCAAGCAAAGTTATTCCATGTTGTGAGAGAGGCTGGCGTCCTGCCAGAAGTGTTCTCTGATAGGCTTCTCAGATTCCAGGACAAGCTCATCAGAGAGAGCGATTTGGAGTGGGTGAACGAGGGCACACAGGCCACCGGGCTCTGCCACTGCCGGGGTGGAATAAGCTGGTGTAGGACTGGAACACGTGGTTTCTTTTATTTCTTTTCTTTGCTTTTTTTTTTTCAGATGCAACATCTTATTCACCCCTGATGTTGGAATGAGAGCAAACGTGAAGATTTAAGAGTATATTTTCTTTTGCAGTAAAAACTAGGTGAGACTTAAATTTAGTTTCTTCTAGAATTTTAATATCTTGAAATCATTTCTTAATAGTGATATTGCATGGAGTTCTTAGATTCAAGCAAAATTCTTTGCACATCGTAGAAACACTCTAATACGGCTTTAAAGTAAATAGAATATATTGGTGTGGATGAGCATATCTGCCTGTGCCCATAAAAAAATCTCCTTTGCGTGAATTTAACTTACATTAGGACATTGACAACCAATAATTATTGATGGGCAATCTTTTGGAGATAAACCTATTTAATCAGCATGGTAAGTAGATATTGTTTTTATCCCCATTAAAATATTTTCCCACAAGAGGCTTTCATTTCAACATATCTACATATGCATTCAATGTACAGTGTTACTATACATGAAGTATAGTGAACATAATTAAGAAAAGAGTTAATCAAAATGAAAATGAACAACACCACAGGGAGCAGCAGGCTCCAGCAAGGCTCCAGAGCTCCAGTGCTTTGTGTAGCTGGGGTCTTATCAGGGCAGGGTAGGGGCTAGTTGTCTTTCTTTCAGTGTAGACTCTGCTGGGTAGGTTGATTGACAGATGTAGCTTATGTACCAGATGTGCACTGTGTGTGCCCAGATAGGCACTTCATGGAGACCAATAGTCTTAAGACAGAGGTCTCCCACCCCGGGGGTCAGGAGGTCCTCATTCTTGTCCTCATGCATGCGTGTCTCGGGGGAGCAGCTCTGCTTGTTGGAGGCCAGGCCTGTTATCAGGATCTTTATGAGTCCCTTTTGGGTGGAGCTTATTTGAAGGGCCATTTGGTGGACCATGCTCTGAAGGCCAGGAAAGATGTGTCATGTGGGAGGATCTGGTCTCACCAGAGACCCCGTCTGATGCCCTGGAAACCGGGGAACCCAGGGTGGCCCCCATTTGTAATATCTCCATTTTAAAGATAAATGAAATCGAGCTTAGAAAAGGTCAGTAATACATCCAAAGAGACAGCGCTCGGCAGTTAACAGACTCAAGTTTATTTGAGTCCATAATTCAAGACTCTCACCTCTGTGGATGGTACCTCTTCATAAACCTCCAGCCCCAGTGTGGATAAGCTACGAGGATCAAAGAATTACCCACCAGTTCCTACATAATCCATTTGCAGGAAGTCAGTTTTTAAACAAATATATTGCTATAAATTTATGCATAAATGTCTACTGGAGCAGAAAAGAGAGACTGCTTAATTCTGAATTTGGGCGATAAGAAACATTTCATGGTGGGAATATTTTGTGCATTTTTATGTCATCCACATCAGGGAGCAATTGATTCACTTATCTCAAAAAAAGTGTTACCCAGGGAGGCATCTTCTGCCTTCATTCACCTCTCCCCAGGTAAGAACCCGCAGTGAATGTCCACAAATACACTTTAGTAGACAGAAAGCGCCGTTTCCAGAGAAAGGACTCATATTGCTGTGAGGTGTTGCCAAGTTTCCATGAGCAGGCTGAGGCCTGGGGAGAATGTGTGATATATGTGGCATCTTCCAACTGCTTTCACAGGTAGCCTGAGAATGTTCTGGAAAGATGGCAGCTTGAACCTAACCAAGCTCTTTTTTTTTTTACTGCTGCAGCTACAATCTCTGCTATTTGTTTTGTAACTTGCAGGAGGCGATTCTTTTTTTTTAAATAACTTCATAATCTGGAACACATGTCTATTGTAAAATTTAAATAAAAAGTCTCCATGGAAGCAATGTGCTGACAGCACAATCTTGAAACTGAATGAGCAGCAAAGAAGGACAGAGGGTCGCAGCTGAGCAGAGTAAATAAATCCCTTATTTACCTCACGAATCTCTGGCGAACTCTATCTAGTGTTTTCTGAAGGTTATCTCTAATTCTAATTGCCTATTTCATCCTGTCCTTCTGAGAACCTACAGCCCCGCTGTCCTCTCCGTCCGCATCAAACGCTCTCTATGTAATTTAGGTGAGCGTCAGTGCTGACACTGGTGGTCTGCGGCTTAATTACAGACACGCAGAGGACAGAAGGAGGCCCGCAAGTCAGAGCTGGCATTTGGATATTAATCTGTGCTAATGGCAGTGGAGTTCTGACAGCTCCCTCCTTTGGAGAAGCTGCACTCGCAATCACATGTGACTTAAAGTTGTTCAAGCAGCTTTCAAATAAGTCGAAGTACATTCCATTCAATTTTGCACAAAAATAAGATATTACACATATCAGCACAAGTCCCATAAATCCAGTTATCAGGGGCCATTTTCAGCGCCCTTTCTATCGACTCTGTTTACTGCAGAAGAGCGAATGCCAGCAGGAAAGGAGCAGGTGGAGAAGAACAGAGCTTGAGCGATCAGGAGAAAGGGCTACTATGATACTGCATGACACCATAGTTCCTATGCTTACCCAAATAAAAGTTTGCAACAATAAAAACCCATAGTCCATACAAATAACACGAAAACAAGAACCCAGCCTGCCAACCCTGACCTGACTGTGCACAAGAACCCGAACTGCTCAGCAGATGCTAAAATGGGTCTGGACACGTATGGACCTGGGTGCTACGGCTATCCTCAGCCCCACTGCTCATGGAGGCAGGAGCTGGTCCTGATGGCTTCACCTTCACCATGTTCCCCGCCCCCCACTCATCTCTACATTGCACAATGACAGCAGCAGTGCCGGACTGCACCAGCTACCACCATGCTTTTGAGTAGACTGGTCGGTAACTTTCAACAGATGTTTTGGATTTCCCAAATCCTGATTCACAACTCGGCTATATAATCTGACACCTAAATATACTGCATACTGATTGATTCAGGATCAAGGGGAGAGACATGAATGAAGAAGAACTCCGTAATTGGGTTCTCATTCTCTGTCTCTGTGTCTCTGACTGGAAATGAATGAAGTCTCTTCCTCACTCTTTTGCTTCAGTCGCCTTGATTACAACAGGGTCTCCATTATAGCTTACTATTCAGAGCACCTTTGGGCATGGAGAGACTGACACGTCAGTCATTAAGGTTAGGAAATCTTACAATCAATATGCCTGTCTTTTAAAAATGGCGCTAGCCATCAGGAAACTGTTGTATGCAAGAGCAGGGGCGGGGTCCAGGAGGGAGGGGCAGATGAATGAAGAGGAGACAGGAGGAAGAAGACAGTGAAGAATCAACATGGAACAAAAGTAGTACTGGTACACACTAGACACTATGTTGAAAACTAACCATACAACTTGTGGGTGGGGATGGGAGGGAAAACCTGGGATAGAAAAAGGGAAAGGATGACATTGTTCACATTGAAATGTATTCTTTTCCTGACTTATGTAACTGGAAGTCTTCTGTGTATCACCTATGTAATAACGCTAAAACGTTTTATAAAAAATGCAATGTCTATATTACAAACTTAAGAAAAGTAAGGGAAGGGTTGGGTCGCCGGGAGGGATGGGTGAGAATGATGAACTGATCAAGATGCATTGTATTCACACACTGCTTAGTTAAATGGAACTCCCTTGAATAAAAATACAAATGAAAGAAAGGTAAACATAAAAATAAAACTGTGGCTGGCAACACACAACAGGAATGAATGAGTACAGAAAACTAAACTAAGTGGGCAATTAGAGGGTGACAGGCAATTTAAGTTACAGGTGAGTCTTGGCATAGAATGGATGTGTTTCCACAAGATACAACTTTTTCTCTTCCTGCATGTGCTGCCTCCTGATGAATCCTGGTCTATTGAACTTTAAATACGTAAAATGTTCCTCCTTTACTTCTGAATGAAAGCCTGCTGAGTTTAATTCATATTGATCTCAGTTTCACAGTTGGAAATAGAAAGAAAAAAAATCTGATGAGAAAATCTGGGAGCTGAGTTTGCTTTGCTCAGTCCTCCCTGGTTTACCCAATAATATGATTAACACACACACGTCGCCAGTTCCACTCTGACCTGTCCCTGTGGCAGCCAGACAATGAAATTCTCCTCTGAGGACCGGTCAGGGAGGCCGGTGGAGCAAGTGACATGTAAGTTCATCACACATTCACACGGGCGGGGCAGGGGGGGGAGGAAGAAAAAGTTCACGGCTTCTACTTTTACCTCTCCCTTCTTTTGGTAGTTTTATTCTGCCATGGTCTTGCTACAAAGGAGTCCCCTAAAATATACAGTTTTCCTGTCCCTTGCTTGATTTTACTGCCATAATAGGACAAAATGAAAATAAAGGAAAATCATCATTGTTAATGTATCATTAATATGTTTGCATCTGTATCTATTCTTGTATTATCTACAATCTACCTACTCTCTAGTTTCTACCTACTTTCTATATACTTTCTTCCCTCCTTTCCTTCTTTTCTTTTTTCTTCCCTCCCTCCCTTCCTCTTTCTTTCTTTCTTTCTTTCTTTCTTTCTTTCTTTCTTTCTTTCTTTCTTTCTTTCTCCCTTCCTCACTCCCTTCCTCCCTCCCTCTCTCCGTCCCTTCCTTCCTTCCTCCCTTCCTGCTTTTCTTTTCTTTCTATATGTATATAGTGTAGCCACAAAGTGAGAGGCCTACAAAATGTTAAAATGTAATTCTCTAAGCAAAATACAGTACAAAAGTCAACTCACAGCACAGCAAAATGCAAGTTATATTGAATAGCTTCTCAATATATTTGACCTACAGTGATAACCTGAGTCAATGCGTATTTTATGTTACTCAGAGCAGCAAGCAACCAACCAGAGAAAAATGTGATATAGAGGCCATATAAATGAATTGGCCATTCATTATAATTGATAAGGCATTTTGAGCCTTAAGTTTACTGGAAATTAAAAAATACTGTTATATATCATAGACTATTCCAATCAGTATATCTGTTTTAGTATGCAAATTACCATTGTCATCCAAGGAGTCTTTGGCAGTGTGTTAAGCTATTTCAATATACTCTAAAAATTTTAGGATAAATGTGAAATTGTATCTGAAATTTCGGTATAAATCCCGATTCCTTGCCTCCCATTTTAGTTCATAGCTACCAGGAATACAACCATCTTTTATTTTCTGGAATGGTAGGCAAAACCACAAAAACCAAAGTTACCACCTTGCTTTCTAACTAATTCCCAAATCTTTATGCCAATATCTCACATTTTTGAATCTCAATCACTGCAAAGGGCAAAATAATTTTATGGAGTTATGAGTGAGACTATTTTAATGTATTGTTGCTAGTATTGGTAGAGTAGAAGCCAAGGGTGCTACTTTCTCTCTCTGACTTTTGAACTTTATAAACCGGTCACCTCTGCTTTCTTCAAAATTAACATCTCAAAATATAGATATCAAGATGTCCATATAAATCCAGTAATGGCCATTTAAAGTATCAAATACAATTACATTTAATTTTGTGAATGACTAGAATCATTCAGACGATGTAACTTTTGCCATTAGTTCTCACTGATCATATTCCACTAGTCTTGAAATCCTGGCACACAAATATTGTTATAAAAATAGTCTCATTATTTCAGTTTGCTTGTAATAACTTTTTGGTCAAAATATTTATTGCTGGTAATACGTGCATAAGTTGAAGTGTGAAAAAAAAGAATGTTTGGAATGCCTAATCATGTTGAAAATCATATTGGTCATGAGTTCACCAGCTATTTTACACAACGCTTTTTATGTTCAAGTCTATTTGCTAGATGAGCAGCGTTTTACCCTATTTTTTCAGATTTTTAAAGAATTTCCTACAGAATAAGTCTATTTGAAGGATAAGATTATTCATTTTAAAAGAGGAGGGAGAGGAAGACACAGATGATCAAACATCTAGTAATATGAGTCATTGGACAAAGCATTCCCTTGCTAGTTAATTGGCCTTTCATGATTAGGACAAATATAGAAGTGAAGTATTTACATTTGTTGTTTCCACCTTGTGCCCCTATGACGGGACTTTTATAAGGCTTGGTTAAACTTTAAAGCTCTGATAGCATTTTACTACTGAGTCTGAAGTCATCTCCTAACTGGTACTCAATTCTATCAAGGATAAAAGATTTGCAAAACAAAATCCTTTATAAGACACATCATAAAGCAGAACTCTCCATCCACTAATAGCTTCTGATAAAGTGCTTTCTGTAATGTTTTGGTTGAAGTCTCATTCCCAAACAAAGTCTTGGGCCTTACTCCTCACACAGAAGGTTTTGGAACTTTTGGAGTGTGAGAAATGATAGCTGGCAAAAGGCAAAGGTAAATCTCAGCTTCCCTGTGACCAGTGAGGGCTGGTGAAGGGAAATGGAGGGAAAGCAAGCAATGGAAATACACAGTGATTTGCAGGAGTCCTAGTCCTACAAGAAGGAAACTGGTGTCAGGAAGGGCTATTCTCTTATTTTAATGACACTTGCCTTGCAAACTGTAGATTTCTCCAACACTGTTCTGACGTGTGATGTGGTGCCAGTACGCACTACGAGGAAGAGAGATGGATTTGGATAAAGTCATTGGTTCAGTCAAGCTTGTCTGCAGCTGAAAAAAGAAGGAAAATGTGTTTAAGGATTTATAAACCATTAAACAAAAATCTATTTTAAATGCACCAAGTTGAATGCGAGTGACTATAGAAAAGTAGACTATAGAAAAGGCATTACAGTGTGACTAGTCCCTGCTCCCTCAATGAGGGTAACTTTCTAAAAGTAAAAAACATTATTCAAAACTATGAAATAAAGACTTACAGCTTAATCATTAAGAAAAGAACACAAGGAATGTGCAAATAGTTGGCAAGAATTCCAATGGCTTGTAGCCAACTGGGAATGCTGGGAAATATTCAAAGAAATAACCAATGGTATCCATCTGAACAAATTTGTCTCCATTTCAATAGGCAAGAAATATATGCATAACTTTTAAGCCTTCTGTAATGCACAGTGTGGCAAAATAACTCAAGAAATGCAATCTCTGTGAACCAGATGTCTCAGAAACATGCCAAATACACAATGCCTGTTAGTGCCTGTTAGTGTCTTAATTCCCTTCAAACTCCTCCTGACATCTCTCTCACTTTGCACAATAGTTGTTTTTCTCAGATACATGTTTTCCTTGCTTCTCTCATAGAATATTGTACATATTAAATGAGTATTTTCACTCAGAAACTGTGATAAAAGGATGTCAATATTTCACATTCAAAACCTTTAGTTCAAGGTGAGCTGAAGACACCTGTACCATATTACATCACATGCTCCTGCTTGTGATTAGTACAGAGAGAACATAGCTTCCCTTACATTTATAAGAAAGAAATATATTTTGTCTGGATTCACATGTGCTTTCCAAAAACATACAAGATTTTATTTTACCTTTGGACACATTTTTCTGACACAAGCTGAGCAAACACTGTTTGATGATGTAAGTTTTCTAATGAATGAAATCACACACATCACCTTTCACTTTTCAACTGCTATATATAATAAAGGAGTTATGAAGATCAAGTCTAGCCTTAGACTCCCATTGTCCCCCACCCTATCCCCAACACTTCTCACACTCCTCTCTCTAGCTTTGGATATGAGTTGTATTTTTATTCTATTTGATTGTGGTCATGAAAGAACCTGATATGACAAGATAGTATCTAAATTCACTAAAAAAGAGGCTTTATATTTGAGTAGATAGTATATTCAAAGGGGTTGAATGTATTTTTTTAGTTGACTTCTAGTGGTGAGATAGTTCTACTTACAAAAGTGCATGTACACTATTGTCCTTTTGAAAGAAGCTAGTCCCAGATAACTGCATTGCAGACAATTTTTATAGTTTTCATATTTTGACATTTCAAGTTTTCCTCTGTATTATACACAGGAATAGATGTCTATCTATTTCCACTGTCCACTACTGTGTAAAGAAGTGTAAAAAGGGGCTGGGAAGGTGGGTCAGTGGTAGAGCGCTTGCCTTGCATGCCTGAGGCCCTGGGTTCGATTCCTCAGCACCACATAAGCAAAAAGAAAAAAGCCGGAAGTGGTGCTGTGGCTCAGGTGGTAGAGCGCTAGCCTTGAGCTGAAGAGCTGAGGGACAGAGCCCAGGCCCAGAGTTCAGGCCACATGACCGGACCCCCCCAAAAAGAAAGTGTAAAAAGTGCAAAGAAATATAAAAAGTAAAGAAATGTAAAAAGAAGACAAGTTTATTTTTACATCCCAGCATCTCTTGGAATCCTTAAAATGCTTGTTAACAATTCATTTTCCAGATTTTCCCAAACATTGGAGGATATGTGTGTGTAGAGCTGCCTACATGAAGAATGCACCAAATATTCTCACAAATATTATTGCTGTAAGGGTGCAAAGGCAAAGTCCATTGTATGCAAGGTTATGAGGAGACAAAGAAACTACTTGCTTTTAAATCCAATTTCCCAAATGAGGCATCAGCTTAATTAAGCACATACACACATATTTAATTCATGTCAGCAGTAACCATTAATAACTTGAATTAATCCATAAAATCATTGTCATAGTCTGTAGTCTGATTACTGCCAAACTGTACAAAGCATTAGAACAGAGGTTTATTTTTAAAAAAAGACATATAAAGGAGAGGGGGAAAATCTTACTAGGATAACAGATTTAAAAAAGATGAAATGCAGGGATAAATAAAACACTAATAACTAAGTAAACCAGTAAACTTCTAAGATGAAGTGAGAAATCACCACATACCTTTCAATAGTTGCCCTAAATGTAATCAGTTATTAACACTCCAATTAAAACACACAGAGGTCAACTGGATTTAAAACATCTAAACAACGAAATCCAACTGTTTGCTGTCTACAAGAAACTCATCCTATTTGCAGAGCTACACCAAGACTGACAGTGAAAAGATGGAAAATGATATTCTAGTGAATGGAACATGAAAACAATAAGTAGTCTTACTCATATGTGACAAAGAAACTTCAAGTCCAACTTAGGAGAGATAAAGAAGAAACCAAGAGAAGGTTAGGGTGAAAGTGGCAGAAAATGTTGGCAACTATGTCAAGAGCTAAATGAACTGCTTCTTTCTCTCTCTTTGGTTTCTGCATCTATGCAGATCCATATCCAGAGCCTGGCAATGGAAATAGAGAATCCAATGAGTGTCACCTGTAGCGAAAAGCCACAGTTAGATGCTAAAGATGAATAGCAGAGTTTCTTGATGAACTGTTCATTACGTGATGTGGTACATTATAAGGAAATGTGCAGCAAGGCACATTTTGAGTTTTATTTGTTCTTGGAAGTGAGTTCATGAAACTTCAGAATTTTATGGGAACAGAGACCTCACAAACCTTAAGCCAGCCACTCCTGGCCCTCATTAAGTACTCTTCTGAAGTCTAAAGGTTTATGGGCAATTGGCTTCTCCCACACTTGGCTTAATTTTCAGAAGAGGACACCTCACACTTAATCTTCATTTAATTCAAGATTAATGGAAAGGAATTAGAAGACAACTGGCTGAGTTGTCAGATGAAATGTGATTTCCACAGTAGTTTCATGGAAGTGGCTAGGCATCACGTTGAACTTCACAGATTATCAATGCCATTAAACTGAAACAAAATGAAGCTACTTCCTTATACTGTAAACTATGCAATCAGGACCAGACAAGCTCAGGTTTAGAATAACATCAAAAATCATTAAAGGAGCAACATAAATATTTTTAACACCATTCTTGCTTGTAATCACTTATGCTCTTAAGAATGCATGCACATTTTAGTGTATTCTTCCTTTGTCATGGAACTTCATAGAACTACTCTTTGAACATAAAGACGATGATGAACACTCATTAAATATTTCATAGGTGATTTTATGTCAAAATTTTACTTTTTCAAAATTTAAATAGATACATATCTAATGGCTGTAGTGCAGTTTATATAGTTTATCTCAAAGATCTGCACATAATGAAGGCTGGGATCAATTTTAGTGATTCATTCTCTCTCTCTCCCTCTCTCTCCCTCCCTCTCTCTCTCTGTCTCTCTCTCTCTGTATAGCAGTTCATAGGTATTTCAGGATATTTGAATGTGTGTTGTCTATGACTTTAGTCTGTACTTGACCTTAGCAGTCTAAATCACACAGGCACACTTGTGATGGAGTTTCTGGCCAATGGCTTCTATCAGAAGGGATGTCACAACTTCCCTTGGTAACAGAAAACAAACAGTTCTGCTGGAGGGACTGGTGTGGATGATCTCTGTGAAATGGGAATGGGCTCCCGAGGTGACAATTGGGTCTACCATTTAGCTTAGTCTTAACAATCTAGCCTCAATGGTTTGCACATCAGTAATCTCTCAGAAATCATTCCATTTTAAATGTATTACTGTGGCTTCATTGTTCCAGTCACCTCCCCTAATCAAAACTCTCTTTAATTAATTCTTTTTAAAAAAATGTGCTTGTCCAGAGGTTTGCACTCAGGGCCTAGGCACTATCCCTGAGCTTTTTTTTGTTCAAGGCTAGTGCTCTACCACTTGAGCCATGGCTCCACTTCTAGCCTTTTAGTGGTTAACTGAAGATACAAGTCTTATGGACTTTCCTTCCCAGGCTAGCTTTGAACTATGATCCTCAGATCCTCAGATCTGCTGTGTAGCTAGAATTATAGACATGCACACTGGTGTCCAGCTAAAACTCCCTTTTGAATAAAACAGATTTAAGATTAACAATGAGAAAAAAGAGACTACCTAAACTTGCTGTTCCGTTTTTACTACCAAGGGCCTTTCCCAACCCTGCAGGGGCTGCATGTAGCTGGAGGCATCACTGGAAGGAGGTCTGGTGGGGTAGGCCCCCTGCTCTACAATTTCCTCTCTGCAGAGACTGACTCAGGGGCTTTCAGTGATGTGACTTTCCAAGAAGCCAGTCAGGCATCTTTGCCAGGGCAACATGAACGAAATCACTCTAAGCTTTTACTACTGTTTATCAAGATTTGCATGATGGTGCTGTGTCACTCATAGTAACCTGAAGTCAGGGAAAGTCTTTGCTATCTCAAGAAATGAGAGGCTATGAAATAACTGCTCTGGATACTTACAAACCTTTTCATCTAACAAAGGAGTCAATTCCTTCCTTGCTCACTCCCTGTTTTTCCCTTTTCAGCTTATCGAAGTGATGGACTAGCTATGAAGTAATAGTAACTAGGGTTAACTTCCAGAGAGAAGCCTCGTTGGTAAAGTGGTGTTTGAGATTAAAGCAAATTTAATTTTACACTTGATTTAATTTTATATTTATATGTAAACACCAAGTGATGGAGTCTCTGATTTTTGTATTTCTAGAAAGGTTACTGTTCGTTTGTTTGTTCATTTTGTGGTAGAGTAGATCTACTGTACTTCCCCTTCCACCTTTGACTTTTGGCCCCACATGCAGCCTGCAGAGCCTAGGTTTAGAATGCCTGAGACCTGGGTGGGTAGACCAGATGTTTCTACGTCCTCAACAGCAATTGCTCCACTTGTTTCCCAGTTGTGTTTCTCAGTGGCTCAGGCTATAATGAACACACAGCCAGAACTAAGGTGGATAATGTGAAGTAAGCTTTGTCTTGTAATGTGGTTCAGGGGGCAGAGGATTAACAATTTAACATTTTCATGAATGTTTCATGTCTCATAAATCATTCCTTTGCTCTATATCACTAATATAAGAATGAAAAATTACATGAAGACCATTCTTAATTCTTTCTAACGACTAATGCATGAAAATCTCTATAAACAACCAAGTAAGTAAAACTACCATATCACTGGGCTAGAAACACAGTATTGAGATGCACAGAGGCCAAATAACTGTGCAGGGTTACACAGCAGTGAGTGGTGGTCCTAGAAAATGGATCCAGGGTCCAAACCTGAGGATCTCTGTTACGGTGGACAGTCACAGCCTGAAGGAGTTCTTGGCATTTCCTTCATGAAACTAGAATGTAATTGATCTGACTTGGGAGAAATAGACTACTTCAAACAACTATTAAAAAAAACTTTAACTTCTTAACAGAAAGTAATATCACAATTGTTCATTTGGGTTGAAAATAAGTATCAGCCAATTATGACTGAAATAAATGGGCAAGTGCTCTCAAATCACTTGAAATGTGATTCCTATATTCCCCCCTTGATTTAAATCATTAGAAAAATGTCATGTTAATTAGATAATTGTTACAAAGAGTTTAAATGTAACTCAAGCATTTCTAGAAGGTTGCTTTACAGGCCCCTTATTGAAGACTCTAATCATTCCCAGTCACATATTAATAACGATGCTCTAGCTATTCCACCATTCCAGATGCCTGTGTCAGATGGATTTTTCCCTCATCCTCTGCCACACGTGTTAGGAGAAAGTGATATAACCATATCTTAAGTGTAGAGATAAAAGTATATATTTTAGTATTAGGGAAAATTAGAAATATATTATGAATAACTTAAGATCACTGGCTAAACTACTGTGTTATCTTAGAAGAGAGAATTTGCTTTTATATATCCAGTGGTTTTGTAGAATATCAACATTAGGGTTGCTATAATAGTCCATTTTAAAAAAGCATCACTATCTTTCACTAGAATAGACCTGCTGCTGATGGAGCCCAAAGAAAAATAAGATCCTTCCCAACACTTCCTGTGACCTCAGATGACATCAGATGCACCTTACTCCTCTAGAAAGAAGCAACAGTCATCTCTCAAGGGGACAGTCAACAACTACCCTGTTGTTTGCTTTTCAAACACATTATAGATTATGATTTGTTTTCAGCTGGCTGTGAACTTTACCACTACAGCTCCTCTACTAAGTTATTTCTTAATGACCTTGAAATTATCAGCAAGATATGAGGCAAACCATTTTGTTGGCAAACAGAATAAGCTTGTTCTGGAAACATTTTATTATTGGATCTGAAATGCAAGTAGAAAAAGCACAAATGTCAGAATGTCTAGTGACAAGCAAAATCTTTCTGGGTGGTACCTTAATTTTCCTAGTTATTTATTTTGTCCCCACGCTGGAATCTTGGGAGCAACTGTATCTATATGCACTGTCTTTGTGTCTCTATAGATATGTGCATTGCAGAACTGTTGCTACTAGGCTCTATACTCCTCTTTGGATAACCATAGCATCCAGTCACACATGGTAACACTTGGAGTGCAGGTCTTTTAGGTCACAGTCAAAAAGCTTCTGTGATAGATTGAATTAGATATAGGAGAGACAAGAGGCTACACCACACAGGTTGGGTAAATGAGACCTGCCTCTGGTGTCAGGGCAGGCATACACCCATGTGCTACATGAATGGGCCCACATAAACATGACATACATCAGACCCAGGGACATTCATTTGCAAGCTGTTAGGTTATCAAGGAAGGAGCCTTACCCGGGCTTTCTGCTCCATCTCTAGCATTAATCTCTCATGTTGCTCAGCTATGGCCAGTGTCGCAGAATGCACCTTCTGATAGATCATTTCTCCTTCCCTTGTTTGAAAAGTGAATAGTCCTTCTCCTGTGTCACACATTCTGTGAGAACAGAGACAGGGAAAGAGATGGGTCTTCATGGGTTCAAGCATGAAACAGTTCATGTAAAAGATGCCCTTGTCCTGGAGTTCTCTCTTCCTCATTTCATGGGAGCTGATGAGATAGACTCATCCTTGACCAAACCAACCAAGCATCACACCACAGAGTGCTCCATGAGGAGGGAGTTAAGGAGCATGATCTCAATGCAATTGATTTTTAAAATACAGAGCATTTACCACGGTGTAAAAGGCACACAGAAATTGATTTAGGTCACTGCAGTGCTCGCCTGGCCCTGAAGGGAATAAAAGCCAATAGTTGTTTTCTTGAAGGCTTTTCATGCTTGAGATATAATGATTGTATTGTATCCCTTATTCACTAGCATCTCTTAAAATTTAAAAAGACTTATGAAAATTCAGGAATTCTATGCTCATTCCGTATAAGGAATGAAAACTACATAGTTTCTTTTTTTAAATGCATATCTTTTATATTTGAGAATGCGCAAATATACTTTATAACCAAACAAGTCTTACATAGGTTTTGGTGTAGTAACTACATGATGTAAATAAGAACCTCTTAAGACTTGAGGCTGCTTGAATTGAATGCTGTTTCTAACAATTTCAGATGCACAGACACAGACAAGTTTGTAGCTTTGCAGATCTCCTTTCCGCATGTCTAAATTGGGAATCATGCGGCCATTCCATAAAGTCTTCCTGAAAGTTAAAAAGGTTGGTCCCCAAAATACAGCACTGCTGCTTAGATCATATGGAGTGTTCAAAATTTTTAGCTATTACTATTTTCAGTATAAAGTTTGGAATGAATCACAAGGAAAGTTTGGATCTCCCATTGAGAAAGGGCTGGATTGATTTTATTTTTATCTGCTATTATGCTGTTATGCTATAGAAAGACTTCTGTGTAGATATTTGTATATGATTTCTGGTAACATAATAACTTTGAAAGTGTTCTTAAGGAAACACAAGAAGAAAATTGAGAATCCAAATTCCTTTTCTATTACGTAGTTATATGTACCTCTTTTGATATATACATACATATATAGATATATATATATATATCTATATATGTTATGTTTAAGTAGTTGTAGCAATGGGTTTCAATTCAGTTTATCAGTACAATGCATCTTGATCAATGCCACTGTGTATAATTACCTTTTAAAAACAAATGCTATCAGAAAGAAAATTCTCACTGACAAGTTGTCAGACAGTAGTAGTGCAGGTCCATTTCATGAACGAAGACTAACTCTGAGATGAAAAATAATTTACTTAATACCAGAGCCTAGTTTGTACGCATAACCGGGGGCCTGTGGAGTCACTCGGTATCAGTGTGATATTGTACTCGGATTTTAGATGTTTATGGAACAGCTGTGTTGTTGGTTTCTGGTGATACCGTTCAAAGATTTACAGGGCGTAAGATCTAATTATGCATGAGGCCCAACTATTTATTCAAACACCAACACGATTTTGGACTTTTCTCTCTGGTTTTCTGAGAGGGTTTCAGTAAAAGGAACTGTCTCGAGAGGCCTCACATCACAGAGGCTCAGGCAATGATCTCTGAGGGCCCTGTGGAGCCACACTTAGCTTCTGTGGAAGCGATCTTAATAAAAGTCACCCAGCGTGAAATGGAAAGTCTGGGGGAAAAATGAAGTTTTCACTAAGTGAAACAAATGAGCTATCTTTGTTGATTCAGGGGAACCAGAAATCCAACAGCAGCAACAAAACCACAGATAGGTCCTGAGTGTGCACTGTGTAAAGGGGAATTTTGGTCATTGTCTTCTGAAAACCACTGCTCATTGGCCTTGGGAAATGAGATAATGAAGACACAAATTGTTATTTCATACTCAGTCACTGAGATGTAAACTTCTAATGCCTGTCCACTACCCAAGACTTAACTCTGCCCGGTGGGGATGTTTACAGGAGCAATTTGCCCACGTTCTGTAATAACTACTGTAAACGTTATCCTTTGATCAAGGAATGAGGCTTTAAAACATGCCAGCATCCCTAGCAAAGAAAACGTGAAGCAGATTAGCATTTGTTCATCGTCAGAGTTCGAGGTCAGAACTCCCCTTTATGCCTGTTTCATGCTCAGGGCTTTTGTCAATCTTGTTGGAATGAGCAGTTGTTTCCTTGACTGTTGCTTAAAATGTGTTTTATGTGGGCTGAGCAGGAACAGAAATGGGGCCTCTTCACCTATGGAAATAGTTTTGTGGCACCAAACAAGTGTTAGAGGATGCGGTCAGGAGGGAGATGGAATAAGGGGTGTGTCATGTGTCATGTTTCTCAACGTAGTGTTCAAGCACCAGCACTGCACCTGCGTCTCCCGCCTGTTCAGACCCAGAGATCAGAATCTGCATCTTAACAACGTCTGCAGGTGGCCGGCACACACAGTGTGCATGCTGCCTGCCATGTGGTTGAGGACAACATAGAGGCCATGTTTGTGCAGCTTTTCAAGGACCAATAAGAAAGTGAAGGTTAGAAAAGAAGAAATGGTACTGAAAAGAGAAAGAAGCGTGAAGAAACCCTTCTAACAACTCACAAAGTGTCAAGGCACAGGGTGCTTGTGACATTCAACAGTTCCAAGTCTCCACCTTTCAGTCAAAGACTGTATATATTTTCATGAAAATAAATGAGGACAGTTTAAGGCTACTTAGAATATTATCTCCTTAATTAACTTTCTCACTTATGTAACCTAAACTGGCCGTTCTAATGGTGAAGATTTCCTTTCTGCTCTGGAATGGCCTGGGGATTTATCAAAATTCTAAGAGGTAAATAGGAATGGAGCCAGGTTGTCTCCAAGGATTGCTTTGTTTGGACATTGTGATAGAAGGGAAGTTACAACCATTACAGGAGTCAAGAAACCAGCGGAAAAGCAGAGCCAGCAGGTCATGGCTTGTCAGATAAATTGTTCACACATTCTTCCAGTGGGTAACATGAACGAGAGGGTTGAGGACTAGAAAGGGAGCACATATAAATGACTCGTGTTCTCTGAGCATGTTTTCAAGTTGTGGGAAAGGAAGAGCACTGAGCGGTGAGCATGCAATTCAGCGTGAGCATGAGTCTCAGGGTGGGACACGAGATGGAAGCTGGTATTCAACAACTTCATTCAGGAAGGCCAAGTTCAACCTATAAGTGGAGCAAAGGTATCTCAAATGTGAGAGGAGACAGGAAAAGATACAGGTCAACGCCTGGGTTCCTCAACTCATAGAAAGTCCTATTTTCAGAATAGGCCCGTGACTGGCATCTGGGCGATAACCTCTGAGCCTTGGGAATATTTTGCTGCTTCTCTATGTCTGAGATCCTGCTACCCGAGTTTGACCTGAGACACTGATCCCAACCACCTGACCTGGGTGAACAGCTGCTTTTATGGTGACAGGGGTGTGGCGGGCCTGCAGTAACGCCTGGGCCCACCGAGGCAGGTGTGGGCGACTCTGGTTGACAGCACTTCCTGTGTGAGGGAGTACTCAGTGCTTTCAGCCAGCACTCGTGCCAGGGCCCTAGAAGCCCAGGGCCACATCTCCCAGTCTTCCCCTTTGTGGATCCCACAGTCAACCACAACTGAGTGTCAAGTGTTTGGTGTGTGCCCTGTGGGTCTTTTCCAGAGAACCATGAAGTCTGAGGGTGGTCTGGGGCACACCTCAATCTGAGCACCTGGTAAGCTGTTAATGTATTTCCACACAACGGGAAACAGAAAACCCTATCTTTTCTCTAGATGGCAGATTTTCAGATTCCATTTCTCCAGGGGTTGACCGAGAACACCCATCTTTATTTCATGTCTCCAGTCACTTCCAGACTCACTGGAAGTGGCCATGCTATGGGTCTTGCTCTTGCTATGTCTTCAATGTACACCGCAGCCAGAGAGTATGTGGACACGGTCATTGTGGAAACCCCAACACCAGGTGCTATTCTCTATACTTCAAAGTCTGCATAGGAAACAACTCTACACTATCAAGTCCCAGATACATGTTACTGGAACGTGCCTGCTGTGTAATGATTGGACCCTACAAACCTTTTCCTGTCTCAATTCAGCTCTGTGAAGAGTAATAACTTTGAAGTGCCAGTCTTTCTTGCAAATATATGTGAAATATAAATATATGGGAAACTTGTGGAGACTGCTTTGCTTTTTATTTAAAAGAAGACATACATTAAAATATTTCTCCATGTCTGTAGACAAAACTTTGCTACCCATGGATTACTAGACTTGTAGCAATTTGTCCATCATTAAAGCTATGTGAATTTTTCTCATTGTAATTTTTTGTGACATTGTGTGCGTATCAAATATTTCTCCTCTGTGCACATAGAAAATTTAAACCCTCAGCAGTGGAGTAGAGCAGAAACATGCTCCTGGAAATTCAACAGTGTTTCTCTTTGGGATTTAAAATTTAATGCTTAATTATAGAAAGTGATGAAACTCTTAAGAGCACAGCTTTTCTTCAGAACGCTTTAAGCCAATTAGCACATTTATTGTGTTAAGGGTTTAATTTTCATTGCCACTGAACAATGCTAGCTAGCATTTAAAGCTGAGCAGCAGCCATGGAGATATTGGTGAGATTCTAAGAGTGCTCAAGAGTCAGATTTTGATCTCTGCTAGAAACAGAAAATGCATATACTAATAGACATTACGATTCCTAACTCTACGATGTGCAGAAATAGACCCAATTCATTTGACAGTTAAAAATGTGATCACTAGAATTTCAGGTCAGTGAGCGAGAGAGCTAGGCTCTTCCTTGCTATTTGTAAGAACAGTAACAAAATTTGAATTCATACCTCCATCTCCCCTATGTTCTAGAGAAAGCATATGTTTATAAAAAGAAATGGAAAAGGGCTGGGAAGTTGGCTCAGTGGTAGAGTGCTTACTTTGCATGCATGAGGACCTGGGTTCGATTCCTGAGTACCACATAAACAGGAAAAAGCCAGAAGTGGCTCTGTGGTTCAAGTGGTAGGTTGCTACCCTTGAGTGGGAAACGCTGAGGGACAGCGCCAGGTCCAGAATTCAGGCCCCACGACTGACAACAATGCCCAATAGGAAATGTACTCATTACCTTGCTCATGTAACTGTAACCGGTCTGTACAGCATTTTTACAATAAAAAACACAAAAAATACTTAGTAGCTTAAATTATAGGATTTAAGAACAGAAAAATAAGAAAGAAATGGAAAATCTGCAAGAATTCCTATACAAACTCAGGAAGATTTTAAGCTAGAATTCAAATCTAATATGATAAGATAATGGGTGGATAAATATTCCTGTGAAATTAGTTAAAAAAGAAAGAAGGCAATCATAAGCTACCATAGACGAATTTAAAACAAGAAAACTATTTGACACTTGGCAATAATGATATGTTTTCATGTTTAAAAAGCTGTAATAGCAATAACTTGAGTCCTTTTTTCATAGTTGTTTGAGCATCAAATGAATTAGTGTATACAAATCACAGATCACTTGTAATATTATTAGTAATGGAAAACTACACTTTAATTACTCTTACTACTGGAATACAGTGCCAGATGAAAGGGCAAGAAGGAAATGGCCTGAATAATGCACTGATGTCTGTGTGAAACATGCCTGTGTGGGAGAGTGGTGCAGGAATCAGTACAGCATGCTTCTTGGAGAGTGGAGCAGGAATCAGTACAGCATGCTTCTTGGAGAGTGGTGCAGGAATCAGTACAGCATGCTTCTTGGGGTGAACAATGGTACACTGTATTTCTGAAAAATGGCAAGTAGGGCTGCAGATGTAGCTCAGTAGCACAGCACTTACCTAGCATGTGACAGGCCTTGGGTTCTTCTATCTCCAGCACCCAGGGGGGAAAAATCTAAGAGTGGATAGTGATTGTTCTCACCCAAAACATTGATAACTGTAAGTGACATGTATGCGGATTAGTAGCTCTGTGTATCCCACAGTGTATACATACTTTGAACATTGTGCCACTTGTACCAGTTTACCTGCCATTGTAGACAAGCATGTTGGGGAAGCCTGTATAGGTGTGTTTCTTTTGTTTCTTTTCTGGAAGAATGCCAAAAAGTCTGCGATGGTATCATTTTGGGGTATGAAGTGAAGAGAGGGAAAAGGAAAGAAGGAATGCATTTCACAGAGCCCACTTCATATTAATGATCAAATTAAGTAAAAGAATGTGATGGGTTTAATTGAGTTTAATTAGTTACAATTAAATTAGCACATTCAATTTAGAGCAAAGTTCACGGAACACTCACAGGAGTGCTGGACTGATGCAGTGTTTATAATGTGCCTAGCTTAGTTGCTGTCACCTATCAAATGCATTACCATCAAACATAAAATGATCTACTGCTCAAACCCTTTCTCTCACACACACCTCTTTTTCTCTCACTTTCTTGCTCTCATATGAATTCTATGTACACATATTGCAATATTGTTTAAGATTTCTATTTATTCTCTTTTCAAGGAGGTGCAGACCTGTGGTCTGACTTTCAATAGGTCCAGCTTTGCAGAGAGTTGTGTTCTGCAATCTACTGAAATAACTTCATCCATGAACTTAATCATGGCAGCAGCCTTTATACAGTATGGACTTGCACAAGCAAGTCTGTGATCAACCTCAGAGACCACCTCCTTCGAGGCTGTCTACTGGATCCTGTTGCCCATGAATAAAAAAAAAAAAAAAAAAAGGTCCTAAGGAGGTTTGAGCATTTGCAAGGGCATTCAAGGTCCAGGAGCCCATCTGTAATCTGAACCCAGGCAGCTCGATTTTGAAGCTTAATCTCCTGTCACTAAGGGATGTCACATTCACTCATGCTGAGACACCGGTGCAGGGTTTTCCTTATGGACTGGACAGAGGCCCCAGACAGGACTTGGGAAAGAAAGTTTACAGCAGCTTCCTCTCCCTGTCCTGGTTCTTCTTCTATGCAATCAGGTCCCCAGGACACATGCCTCTAGTCTCTACCGGCCAGTGGAGAAAAGGCACATCCCACTGCGTATCCAGTCAGCTGAGCATCCGGCTGGGAGTCAAACCCCCTGCCCTGTGCCCAGCCCCGTGTCAAGCCCTCGGCTCGGGGGATGGCGGACTGAGTGCTGGCCACGTTTCCTGCCCTGCCTTGGACTCTTCTTTCTCTCAAATGCTTTGGTTGATTTTTATGCCCCCTCCCCATTTTCCCCCTAAAGTGATAAATCCTAACCCACAAAACCAACCAACTAACCAAACAAGGAGAAAGCCACAAGGAAGGGGTGCGGGTTGAAAGCAGTCCGGGTGATAGAGCCAAATGTAAAAGGCAAGAATTACTTTTAAAGCCATGTCCTGCTCAGGGCCCAGGGTCCACACCCTGGCGCTGTCCTGACTGCATGCTATCCCAAGCTGCGGCTGTGAGACAATCAGTTCTTCCCTTTGAGTGACTTAGGCTAAAAGACAAAGTTGCAGTAACCCTTGTGAGATGTTCAGTTGTGAGGAGCTGGCAAAGGAAACGCGGCGACGGTGAACGCGCTCGTGTGGAATTCTTAGCTCTCCACGGCATGTCACGGCAGGCAGGCTTTGTTTCACAGAATTAGAGTCTCTAAGATTTCTGAGCATGAGGACTGACCTCTCCATCCATCATCTTTCTCTTATCTATCTACCTATCAACCTGTCTATCTAATTATCTGCACGTCCATCTATCATCTTTCTGTCTTTCAGTCATCGCTGAAGGTGTTGGAACCCATGGCTTGTACACACTGTATAGACAGATGCACTACCGGTAAACTAGGTCCCTAACCTTGGAATCTGCATTTTAAGAATGTTTGCCAAGCCATTCTCCTGAACACGTTTGATCTAGTGCTTTTAGAGCAAGACAGGGATACGTTGCTGCTCCACCAAACACAGGAGAGAACAAAGGGCCTCCCATCCCCTTCTCGTGGCACCAATTTCTTGTTAGCTTGTTCACATTCACTGAACAGCGACCCCTTGCAGAGTGGTTTGTCTGGCCCTGGGATGGCTGTGTGGTGATGCGTGGTGAGTGGTAAGGAGCTGTGAATGCTTGAATTTCTGGCACACTATTCCAATATTTTCTTCCCCACCACCACCACCTCCAGTTCACTCAATCGCCATGACTGGACTCAAATAAATTTCTCTCATGTTTCCAGAAATATCTTCTAATATTAAACACCTTCCAGTGAATTGGGAGCTTGTGGGTGAATCACTTCTGTAACTGAGAAAGATGAATAGAAATAGAATTTGATTTTCTGGAGAGGGTAATTCAAGGACATAGAAGTGAGAGGCACAACAACTTTGATTTTGCCAGCCAGTAGGGAGGATGGAGACAGTAGGGTCCCGGATGGTCAGAAGAAAGATGGAAGCAGCTGTTGATACCAATTTAAAATTATGTCAGTTATCGGGCTTGAACTCAGGGCCTGGGCAATGTCCTTGTGCTTTTTTGCTCATGGCTAGTGCTCTACCACTTGAGCCACAGCTCCACTTCAGTTCTCTGGTGGTTATTTAGAGATAAGAGTCTCACAGAGTTTCCTACTTGGGCTGACTTTGAACCGTGATCTGCAGATCTCAGCCTCCTGTGTAGCTAGGATTACAGGGGTGAGTCACCAGTGCCCAGCTCCAACTTCATGTTCTTTTCAAATAATTTTTGCAAGAGTGGATTGCAGTGTCTTAGGTCACTAATGTAACAGTGGGATTCCCTTGTGGACCCACTTTTCAGTGATTAAGCGAGAGTGGGAAGGAAGCAGAGCAGTGTCTGCTTTGTCTCCTGTGGTAACAGCGTCCTGGCGTGTGACACAGCATGGTGCCATCAGAAAGGAGGTGGGATTTCTTGGAATGATTTCTCTTATTTTCAACCCAGTACCAACTGTACTGAAGAAGGGAATAAAAATGCCAAAGAAAAGCAGTTGAGAGAAATTTACTTTTTTACCCTTGAGACTTAATGGGAATTGAAGCAGTACACATTTTTATCTTATTTTCCTTAATGGTCAATGCCCTTGGCTACATATTGTAAATACCCAGCACGGATCAAAGCAATCCTACTGAACGATGTCCCTTCCATTTTGTTAGCTGCTAAGGATTCGTGAGATGTTCACTGCAGATGCTATCTTCTCCATAACAAAATACAGTCTGCTGCTAAGGGGTATCTACTAGACTTCATTTTTCTCATTGGAAATAAGGATGAATTGGAGAATCTTAATTATGAAAAATTCTGTATGATTCCGGTGTCTAGGATTCTAAAGGCATGAGCATTTTTCATCACATACTATTTCATATTGTGCTTTTCCATCACAGGATTGATTCTACATTTCAATTCCCAGTGGTTGTTTCTCTGGCTGTTTTTTATTCAGATATCCTACAAGTTGGAAGGGAGAAGGAATCAGCAAGACAGAAAGCAAGAGAGAATTGGAAAGCAAATATACTATGTTATCTTATTTTCTATTAAAATTATGACAAAGGAGTGATGAAGGTTTTGAGATTAGGGTTAAGAGGCAAACCACACAAATGAGCGGTAAACTAACTTGCAAGGTTAAGAACGCTGCTGTTAGAAGGCATACAGCATCTTGAGGTACACTGACCTCGGAGCCTTACATGCCTTCAGGGCTGCTGTGCTCTGATGATGGTTTCCTAAGAGCTCTGTCTGGAGAGTTTAAACTTCCTCCTTAGCAATATTTTCTTGCTGTGCTTTTAATATCATCAGCCTTGCATTCCCCGACACTGTGACACCATTTTCTACATTTGGAGTTGGTGATTCTCATTCTCAGACTGTGACCAAAATACCTCTGACGGGCCAGTTCTTCCTCACCCAGTGCTCCATCAAACTAACCGTCACGCCCGCCAGAGAACGTGTCTGTGAGCGACTGCTTTCCCGGGTGAAGCCGCAGCTCTCCATGCAGCTCTCCAACCTTCCTCTGCTCTCACAGACACAGGGGCATTGGAGACAGGAACGAGGAACACTTTGCTATTCATGGGAAGTCATTGTTTTCAGCCCGTGTCTCCTGCAGCGGAAAGGGGTGATGGTGTAAACTCCACCAATGTGGCCTTTTTGGAAATTCATTTTTGTTCTCAGGGGCTGAGCTATCTTCCCCCGATGGCAAGTTTCATTACAAGTGGTGCAGCCGACCATGCACGCAACGCACTTAGAATTGCAGGCAAAACAGCCCAGCCCCATTCCGGTGCCAGCTTCCTACATATTTAATAGAAACGCAACACGAAAAATACTTATAGCTGATCAGGCCTGGAATAATTGGGAAAAGCTTAATTTCTCACTTTGGATGGGGGTGGCTTTATGTAATTTTTTTCTCTGGGGATCTCTTTAAAAGATGTCATTTTCCCCCTCTTTGGCATGAAGAGTAAGACAACAGAATTTCTTGCAGTGAATATTTGTTTAATTTTTACTATGGGATTACAGGGTTCATTTTGTGCCAGTTGTACTAGTAAGCATATTATTTTCTTCTTTGGTGCTATCATTTTGAATTTTGGTATTACTATTTGTAGTCAAGATTTTTAATCAGCAAATGTGATTGAATTTAACTTCTCATATATGAAGCACCTTATTATTAACACAAATATATCCCGAAGAAAATGATCTATTGGTTTATAATTCAAATTCTGTAGTTGTGAAAGAGTTCCAGTCTCAGCTTCCATACCAAGTTTCTACTCAGGGTTTGCTGATAATGACTTTTGTGACCTTGAATGTATAGTTTGCTCTCCACCTGTACTTTGATACCTGCCCTTCAAGGCTTATTTCTCTAGTACTATGCTCATAGAATGCTGTCTTCTAGATTCTTCCCTTCTGATTTGGCTACAAGGAAACTTGGACAGAAACATGGGAAGGATTCCCTTTACCTGAACTTCCTGCTCCACACTGTGTTTTTGACAATGTTTCTCCCTCGAAGAATCCCCATTTTCTCTGGGTTCTGGGTTCGTGATGTCTTTATGTCTTCCACTGAGAAGAAGTTTTGGAGTAAAAGTTTCTTCCTGTTGCTAGTCCTATCCATCTGGAGATTGTTCACTAATCATGCCCACGCCTCTTTAAACAGTCCTTACATGAAATATTCATTGAATTCATTCTGGTTGAAACATAATCTATTTTTATTTATAAAGTAAGGATAAATATGATCTGTATTTATGATTATGTGGTGAGCCGTAATAAGGATGATGTTAAGAATAGTATCAGTAGCTGGCATGCATAAATAAGGTGCTTCGAAGCTCATCCTTTATCCACAATAACTTTACTCAGGAATGCAGCAAAGGTCCTGAATTACTTCCCCTCCCAGATTCAGGCTTTTGCAGCACCTCTCCTCAGAGGGGGAAATTCTCCTTGTTCTTTGTCTCTGTGCTGGCCTGTGGTTTGTTTTGGCCAATGGGAAAACAGGAAATGAGTCATCATTAGCAACTTTACAAAGTATTGTCACTTGGGCTTGCCGGCTGCTTTGGAATCCTGGCACAGGGGTAAGGAAAGCCCAGGTGGCCGGCGGCTGATGGGAGACAAGCCCCACCACAGTCACGGTCATGCTCAGCCAGCCACCGGTCCCCAGTCAAGCTAAGGATGCATCAGTGGACCCTGGCCAGATTCAGCCCCACTGCTCAGGTCACCTGTAGACTCCTGAACACCAGTGAGCGAGGCTGAAGCTGGCATTTTAGGGTGACCTGTTACCTGGCAACAGACAACCCACTGAATCATGATTCACAAGTTAAAAAAAATCCAAAGCTATTTCAAGTTGTTACAGTGAGGGGAGCGCATCTGCCCCGTCTCCAGTATCAGTGCTGCCCCGTGGCAGCACAGCTGCGCTCCAGGAGAGCGTCGGCTACATCCTGCACACCGGCCAAGAGACCAGAGCTTGCAGACAGGGGACTGGACAGGGATGTCTTACAGCAGACACCTGCAGGCCAGGAGTGTTGACAATTTTGAGTAGCTAAAATGGCCTCTGTGGAAAATCAGGCACTTTGTTCTGTTGGATGTAGTCTTTGTGTATGTGTGTGTGTGTGTGTGTGTGTGTATACATATATACATCTATTTATATATACACACACATATATAAATGCATATATATATTGACATATACTACTTATACATATTAATGGGGGAGTATGGTATTTCAATACTAAATTATAGTCTTAAAAAAAGAGTCGGTAGAATTGGGACATAGTGTGGATGTGGCACAGCAAGCTTTTCACCTAATATATCTAGATGGAAATAAGACCACAGAGCCTTGTGCTGGGGAGAGGAAGGAAAAATCAAACAGAATATGCTGGTGAGTCTTACTCAAATAAACATCAACCTCCCCTTAGCCACAAGCACCATGAAGACCCCCCCGCCACACACACACATACGTTTACCTCCTTACAGATTTCCTACACACCTGCCACACAGACTGGCCTGAAAAGTTCAAGGGCACCTCTTTAGCATGGAGTGCCTGGTGAATGAGACACTTCACGCTGGTTGAGCCAAAGCCACCGAGGCCATTGCTCAGTTGTGAGCGCTGTTTCAGAAATCTGGGCATTCCCAGGAGGGGCCAGAATCACTGTCTTTCTCATGAACATCCCCCGAGGGCCTCATGAAAAGAGAAGGTGAAACGACACAGTAGCGTTCTCTTCAATACTGACCACCTACCGCATTAACAGGTTGCTGGTTGGATGAGGAGCTCATTCAGGGCATGAATCATACCCCACTGTAATGTCCTCTGTGTTATAAATAGGAACCAAAGGTTCACAGAAACTCAGCATCTCTCCCTGAGCACTGAGGAGCTATTAAGAATATCAGTGAGATGTGTGACCAAAACATGTCACTTGATTCCATCTTATGGAATCAAATCCAGAGCTCCACTCAGGAGAGTTTGGAAATATCATATACATATCATATATATATCACATATAAATATCATATATCTGATATTTGGATAAAGGTTTCAGTTTCCCTGTTACCATCATATACTGCTTTACATGGACCTTTTGCTGCCTAAAACTTCTCTCATACGGTAATCCTCGTTGAAAGCCTAGACTCAGGTTTTATGGAATACATTCACAGCTCACACTAGAGAGAATATGGGTACTTTCAATGATCCTTCAGCTTGGTTCTATTTGTGGAGTCTAGTTTCATTCTGTTTCAAAAGAGCACTGTGTGGCTTTATAAGTAATACATATATTCATATATATATATGTATATACATATATATATATATGTAAGGTTGTCTTTTGATACAAGAAAAATAATTCCTTGTTTTCTTTAATTTACCTGCTCATCAATAAATGTATGAAACACATACTTTAAGTAAATTCATAATAACACTTCTACTGCATTTTTTAAAATCCTTCCAAGGGATATAGCTTAGGCAAAAACTAATATAATTAGCATATTTTGATGGATGGCTATGTCAGGACATGGAGATGAAAATGCTTATTGCAGTTCGAGAATACACCTGAAGGTCTCCTGCATACAACAGCAAAATGTGGTTAAGGGGAGAAATGGAATTTTCTCTCAGACAGCCGACACATTATTTTTCCTATTTTCATAATTTATATTGTCATAGACATATTTTTATTGAAAACCTTATGAGCGTATTTTTTTAAAGTTCCAGCCGACTTCTATGGAATAGTTCATTAAGTCTGCCATTGGAAGAAGAGTAAAAAAAATAATCTAGGACCGTGTTGTGGCTGGAAGTGCACACAAGCATGATGTGCTGAGTTCAGCCTCCAGTACCATCATACATGTTCCCACACGTCAAGTCAATATTTGATTTAGGCCACAGTCATCTTCAAGTAATTATGGAGTCATTTTTGGGTGCCATGTAGGTATTAGGAATTCATAGGCTTGCTGAAGAAAGAATCTTTCAGAGAAGCATATCTGTGATAATACTTGCTCATCTGTCCTTTATGTCGTATCACAGATGTGTGAAGCTGTGTTCATCTTTCTTGTGGGTTGGAGAAGGCAAGGTGTAGAATGTATATGTTTTTGGTTTACTAAAGAAAATAAACAAAGTTTAAATAAAACAATAAAAGAAAGGCAAAGCTAACCTTTGTTCTATTCCTGTGGACAGTAATAGTATCTCAGTATTTTATTTTGCATTTCCCTGAGGACATATGAGTCTTCTTTTGATATATTTATTTGCCACATTTGTACCTTCCTTGGTATGGTGTCTATTCTAGCATTTGACCTATTTTTAGTGGGATTATCTTCTTGTTGAGTTTTAATAGTTTTCTGTATATTTAGGAGTCAGGCACTTATCAGAGACAATAGATATTTGCAAATACTTTCTCCTTGTCTAAATTTTCTCCTCAGTCTTGATATAGCCTTTCACATAACAGAAGTTGTTCATTTCAGTGAAGCCCAGAATACAAGTTTCTTTATGGACAGTATTATTTGTGTAATATCTAAAACCTCATCATAGCCTGGACCAAGATGGCGACAGGGCAGTAGGGAAACGCCACAGCTCTCTCCAACCAAAAAGAGAGTTTGAGTTCCAACGCTTAATCTCCCCCAAGAGACCGACAACAACAAAAAGACGAACACTCAGAGAAAAACCAGGCGGAAAATAACAAAAAAAGAAAGAGAGGAAAAGAAGAATTTCAGAACAGAGAAAAGCGAAGACCCTGCCCCCAACCTTTACTGGCCGTGCGGCAGTGCGCCAAGCCGGCTGGCCCGGCGGGGGCTGCCGGAGCCCCAGAGTCACAGGGGGCTGCTTGCAGATCACCAGGTACCGGTTTGCAGAACAGCAGATCGCCAGGAACAGAGAAACCTACCAGCCGGGAGTCTCCACGAGGATCCCACCCCCACCCCTCACTCTCCACCGGAGCAGAGAGGCTCCATCCCGCCAAAGCTGCCCGGCACCAGCAGTGCAACAAAGGGACCTGTCGGCAGACCACCCGCCCGATCGCGAATTGTAACGACCCGGCTGGGCCGCCCGGGCCCCAGAGGCACAGGGGGCTGCCTGCAGATCACAACCCGCGAAGAAGCCGCCTGAGCGTGGACACTTTTGACCCGACAGCTTCGACAGAGGCAGAGACAGAAAAGAATCACACAGAGCTACCACCGCCCAACCCAGCCTGCAACCACCCCAACTGAACTCGGATTGCAACAACAACTGACAACCTACACCACACAGAAACAACCAGCTCCAGGGTGAGTACCCCACAGGGGACAGTGTATCCCTCAAGGGAGACCAGAGCTGGAGGGAATCTCCAGACCCTGACCTAGACTCCCTACCCCAACACCCGGACCACAGGACCCACTAAATCTGGGAACTGTTCGAGAGCTCCACCAGCCCGTGGAGCACACTCTGCTGGCCAGGCCAGAGCAATAGTGACCCTGGAAGGGAGCTTAAATGCCCAAGCCAGGAACAGCGCCCCTGGGTCAAGACCACCAACAGTAGAAGAAATTTGAACTGTGTCCCCCAGGCTGCATAACCTAGGTAGTATACACATCAGCACAGGCCTAACGAGCGCGCTCCAGGCTGCATAACCTAGGTGGTATACACAGCAGCACAGGGCTAACGAGCGCGCTCCAGGCTGGGGCCAGAACCAGGCCCGGGGATCCGGCGCCTGAACAACACAACCAACTCCTCCCAACTGAAGTAAAAAGCTGAGCATACGCCTCAACAGAGGGGAGAAAACCAGGAAACAACACTCCCCGGGAAGCACGCCTGTGAACAAAAGACCTGGAGGCCCAGGACAAGAGAAGCCCAAACCCCACCAAAACTCCACCCATATACCCTAGGCTGGGAATTGGGCAACACAGGCTGCCAGCACCTGATAGTAAGCAGGAGCTCAGGCTGTTAAGGCAGCTCAGCAATAGAGTGATAGTCTTGGATGTATGAGGCCCTGGATCTGATTCCTCAGCATCACAAAAGCAAAAAGGGTCAGAATTGGTGCTGTGGCTCAAATGGTAGGGTGCCAACCTTGAGCTGAAGAGCTGAGGGACAGCACCCAAACCTAGAGTTCAAGCCCACAACCAGCCCAAAACAAACAAACAAAAA
>NW_012267259.1:15573821-15587995 GCF_000151885.1 Dipodomys ordii | reverse complement strand
GGGTAACAATGTTCAAGAGGAAGTGTACTCATTACCTCACTCATGTAACTGTAACCCTCTGTATAGTATCTTTACAATAAAAAAATTAAAAAAAACCTCATCATATCAGAGGCAATCTAGATTTTCCCTTATATTTTATACTTGGAGGTTTTTTGAGTTTTATATTTATTTCTGTGATTTACTCTGAATTTTTTTTGTTAAGGTTTTATGGTCCATACTCAGGTTCATTTGTTTTGCGGGTGGAGATCTGGTTGTTTACCATTTGTTGAAAAACACATTTTGTTTATTGTATTACATTTGTTACTACGGCAAATAATGGTTGACGTTTTGTGTGTGTGTGTCTGTGTGTGTGTGTGTGTGTGAGAGAGCTTGAACTAAGAATTCAGCTTTCTTGCTCATGGTTGGGGCTCTATCATTTGAGGCACATATACAATCTTATGTTTTGCTGCTTTATTGGAGATGGAGTCTGTTGTACTTTCATGCCCAAGCTAGGCTGACATTCATGAGTTACTAGATCCCAGCTTTTTAGGGGGATCTTTAATGTGGATCCACCTCTTTATTCCATTGATCTACTTTGCATTCCTTTGTCAACATTACACAATCTTGATTATGTTTCGTTGTAAAAAGTCTTAAAGTTGGACATTTCCTTTTATCTTTTCCTTCATTACAACTTTGGGGGGGCGGGGAGGATTGGATAGGGGGGACGGGGGAAGGATAGGAAGGGATGGGAAGGGGAAACAAAGGAGGAGGCTACAATGCTTGATAAGAAATGTACTCATTACCTTGCCCATGTAATTGTAACCCCTCTGTACAGTATTTTCACAATAAAAAATAAAATAATAAAACATAATCTCTTTAGGTATATTACTCTGAAATTATACACATCTTATTAGCTCACACTCTTGATTAGCACTTTTTTTTTTAATCACAGAGACCTGTGTATTTTGTCAGTACCAGAATCAAAAGGTTAGGTCTTACCCCATTTCTGCTGCATATTGATTTCTCAAGTAAAATGCTCTTCTAGTGACTAGTCTCAGGATAATGACTCTGTAGGACTTCCAATTCCAGGTCATCAAAATCAGCTCCCTTCCAACACTCCTCTCTTGGATGTTTGCTTGAAAATTCAGTCAAATACTTCGAAGAAGCACAGGCCAGAAAGGCTGTGCAGATGAGCTTTGGATGACATCGAACATCAAGCTCCAGATATGTGAGTCAGGAGGTTTTTGAGATGAGTCCAGGTCTTATCACTGTCTGATTGCAATCATTCGAGAGAACAGTGATCAAGAACTGCCCTGCTGAACCTGGCCTACTTGGAGACTTGGGAAATGATGATGATGATGATGATGATGGTGATATCAATGCTACCAAAATGACAACTTTTTATTGCACATCATCATGTTTCAGATAGTATCAAAGAACCTAGGACATTGCACTTATTTATTCTGAAATTTTCATTTCCAATTCTTTGACAGAATTCTCAATCTTGCCTTTTATCTCCCTCTACAAACTGCAGACATGTTTCTTTCCGAGGCTACCTCTGATCACTCCATGGCTGATATTCTCTGGGACTCCTCATTATTCACCATTGTTTATTCCTGCGGTTTCCCTCAGTCTCATCTTGCTGTGTTCTGGTTATTAAAAAAATAAGTTCATGCTAAAGACTTTTTCTTGAAAACAATTTTGAAGCCTGAAATACATGTTTTTTTCCTCCTGTGGTAATTTGCTTTCACCTTCCCCAGAAACTTGCTTGTGCAATTGTTGCACATCGATTCAGAACTATTGACAGAATGGTTTAGTAGATAAAAGAAGATCATGGCAAATCAGAGCAGCAAAACACAGACTGGTACTTAAGTCCTGCTGAAATATGATATGAATTGAGACAATTATTTGAAGTAATTTAAAAATATCATCATACTTAAAATCATGAATCCCAGCATACATGTATGTGTGTGTGGATTAGGATTATAACTATAAAATTACTAAGGCAATAAGTGCTGTACTAGAAGTAATATCCCACATTTGGAATTTCAAAGGCAGCATAAATCTGTTAGAGAATTTTTGGACCACAAGTTAGGTTGACTATTGAAGGAATTACTTGTATAAAGCTGTAGGCAAGAGAAAATAAGCAAAAAGTATATACAAGAGTAGTAGCATTATGTGTAATACATTTATATTGTTATCAATTGCTTTGTAAATAAGTCATATTTAATTGTAGATAATAATGCATTTCAGTAGTTAATAGAGTATATGTTTATAGTATAAATTATGTAAAAATTTATAAACTACTGCATCTTAGGAAGTCAGAAATTACTACCTTGCTGAATTATTTAAATGAGATCATAAAGTACATGTATACATGTGTGTGTGTGTGTGTGTGTGTGTGTGTCTTGGGAGAGCTAGATTACACAAATGGTGAGAATTAAGGATAATGTGCTCTGATCTTCAACAGAATAGGACCTGGAGCTGTCAGATGTTTGTACATTTTGCTTTCAATCAGTTTACTATACTTTTATCTGCTTCTAGGACCCTCATATTATTAAGTTCATAGTATATTAAAGATAACACTAAGGTACTGTATTTTATTTCCAAGGTCGTAGCATTTATTTAGAGTCTGAGTAGAAACTATCTTCCTATTTGCCTAAATGTAGTACATGGATTTATCTTTAGGATGGTTACTCTAACTCTGCTTGCTAGGATTTAATCCTGGTTTATCCCATCAAGAAATCAGATCAACCTGAAGACCAGCAAAATGGACAGGAAGTGAGTTCATGGTGTATAGTATGGGGTTTATTTTAGTGGTGGAATTCATGGCTTGTATAACCCAGGGGAATCTCTCCTCTACTTAAAAGAGGTAAAGGTATTAACACAATGGGAAACGATTGCTTGCTCTCTGATAAGCATCGCTTACAATGTGCTTCTCCTTTTAAGCTAAATAGGCATCTCTTCATAATAGTAGAGAAACAATTTCTGTAACAACTTTACTACCCTGTGATTTTCTACCTGACTCATAATTCCTTTCTTCATAAAATGTTCCCTATTATTATTTTCAACTCACCTATGAATTTACTGCTTTCTGAATAGAGGATTAAGCAATTCAACGCAAACTCCTTGCTGCATGGCTGTCTCCTGTGTCTCTTGGCTTTCAAGCAACTGCTGTGAGCTTTGACCCTGACTCTTCCCTTCCATTTTCTCCAAATCAGGGTGGCATTCAGTGAACTTCAAATTCAAGAAATAAATCCACTCTCCGTGTGTGCAGGACTCAAAGTAGGGAGTGGCAATTCCCTTGCTGCGCTGACACGCAAGGCAACTTCCTACTGATTTCAGAAGAGTGCCAATAGGACCGGTGAAGGGACCGATTAAAGACACATTCCCAAAGGATTTCTTACAGTGGCACGCCTCGACACATTGCAGCATGAGCCATCGTTAAAACTTTGTGTATTCTGATGCTGTCACCTGGGGTTCTGCTGGATCCTGGAGTTCCTGTCCCTTTCCCAGGTAGCCTAGAGATAGCGAACAAATGCAAGTGTGAACTACTCAAAGTGTGCTCACTAAGCGCAAACTCACGCATCCTGAGCCCACACCTCTCCTACCTCCCTAGCTGTGCTTGCTCACTTCTCCAAGCTCTGTGCAGCTGCTCTAGTCACTTTAGGGCCAGGCCCCACACCAGACAAGTAAGGAGAGTGTCTATACACCAGTGCCGGCTGAGAATACTCAACCCCAACAGTCCTAACTCTGCTTCCTCTGCTTGCCAGCTCACAATAAAGGCTTCTGCCCACACTTCCTCTGTCTGCTGCCTGGCCTGGTCCCTTCCCTCCCCCAGCCTCCAAGGATGAGCAAGCTCATCCTTGTCTCAGTTAAGTGCAGGAAAGATAGCTGTCATGTCCTCATCTGCTGATCTCACACACCTAAGCAATCATAAAAGCAGGTGAAATCATCACCCAGATACTCAGAGTCATTTCCATCTGTTTCCAGAAGAAAGGCAATGGAAGTGCAGTTACTCATTTTTCTATTGTCTTCTTTTCTTTTCTTTTTTTGTTTCTTGAAGCTTTTAGTTTTTTTTAATAGATGGTGCTTAATAACTAGTTTTGCATAGTGATCTCTATATCATGAAAACATTTGTGAAATATAGTATTATGTAGGGGATAAAATACAATATTGATATAATTTTAGAAATTTGTGGAATAGAGCATGGTCATCTTTGTGTGGAGAATTATTATTATTTTTTATTGTGAAAATGCTGTACAGAGGGGTTACAATTACATGGGCAAGGTAATGAGTACATTTCTTATCAAGCATTGTTGCCTCCTCCTTTGTTTCCTATTCCCGAGAATTATTTTTTTTTTTTGTCGGTCGTGGGACTTGAACTCTGGGCCTGGGCGCTGTCCCTCAGCACTTCAGCTCAAGGCAAGGGCTCTACCACTTGAGCCGGTTTTCTGGTGGTTTATTGGAGATAGGAGTCTCACGGTCTCTCCTGCCCGGGCTGACTTTGAACCGCGATCCTCAGATCTCAGCCTCCTGAGTAGCTAGGATTACAGGCGTGAGCCACCAGCGCCCGGCAAGAATTATTCTTTAAAACTAGAACTAAGGGGTTTATATGAAACAAGAGGCCAGGGTAAGTTTGAAACTCTTGCCTGGTGTGGGTTTAAAAGTTGTACTGCATTCAGTCCACTATGCCAGGGAACAAAGTCTTGTTCATGAACCATGTGAAGGAGCCTAGTTAAAATTAGCCAGATATGAATTTAAATAAGATTCTAGAGAAAGGTAAAATCACAGGGAGAGAAGCCAGATCAAGATTCCCCAGGGGATAGGATGGTCTGAAAAGGTTTTGGGTGCCCATGTGGAAATTATAAACAATTCAGAAATTGTTGTTGAGAAAAAAGAGAGGGATTCTAAAACACCCTTGTAGGGTAGGACTATAATGTTCATAAAGCAGTCAGAGGAAGACAATGTTACCAATTTTTCAGAATCTCTATTCAGAGCATGCTTGAACAACTGCAGGCACTGTGGAGATTTTCTTTAAATGGTGGTTAGGATCCTGAAACAAAGATGGAACATTTTAAGGCAGATTAAAGTAAAGAGAACGGAGTGGATCCAGGATAGAATCAGCAGGACTTGCATAAATCAAGACACAAGACCAGATAGATCCCTGGCTATTTTAGGTGAAGGCTGTCACCATTTTTAGGGTGAAAGAAGAAATAGAAATATTTATTTCAGTACATCATTGTGATGTGCTTAATCCTTTGTCATCTGTTATCTGCAAAGCTAACCACATATTAAATGACTCCATGGTTTTCATGTGTTGTGGCATTGTCTGCAAAAGTTTCCTAGTTAACTGCTCAAGATATAGCTTTACAGAATAATATGGATTAAGTAGCCCACAAATAACATCATCTCTCAATAATCTGATAGGTAGAAAAGAACACTTCCTCTAACTGACCTTCCCAGTGGAAGTTTATTATTTATTTATTTATTTTTAGAAACATGCTGCTTAGCACATCTGGGTGGAACAGATTTTAAAACTAAAATATATGCAAGACTTAGCCATGGCAATCAGCTCAGTAGATAAGGAATTCTGTTTCTTTTGATTAGACGTTAAGAAAAAGTTAGTTCCATCAGAATTACTAGTGGTGGTGTTTCTAGCTCTTCTTTTTTTCTTTCTTTTTTTTTTTTGTGAAATCACTTTCTGCCCATTTTCTTAATAGTAATGTAATAAATGAATGTCAAAAATCACCAGTGGGCTAGGGGTGCTGATTAAATACACAGAAAGCCAATCAAGACACACAAGGCCAGGGTGACTGAGACATATCCTCATTTGACTTGTTCAGAATCCGACCCTTTTATGGACTAGTGGATCAAGTCAGTCAATTGTACTTCAGAGTCTTTTGTTTCAAAGAACTCAGGCATCTGCAGAGCCAAATGTTGAACAGCCTTTTCCCACTCAACAGGCCTTTGGTAATGATGTACTTTACTGGCTGTTCCACCGCAAAGCAGGGTGAGCGAAAGGGAGGGACCCTTCCTTTGTTCAAAACTCGGCCACCCCGTGTGTTCCTATGGTTAGCATACATATGCCTTGCTACCTGTAAACCTGATTTCTACTTAACATCCCACAGAAGGCACTTGTCACCCCCAAGAGCAGATGCGGCCTTCAAGGTTTACTGAAGTTGGATCTGGTTCCCATCTGTAATTTTTTTGTACTTTTTTATTGTAAAAATACTGTACAGAGGGGTTACAGTTACATGAGCAAGATAATGAGTACATTTCCTATTGAGCATTGCTGCCTCCTATTTTATTTTGTTTTTGTTTTTATTTTTTTATTTCCACCTGTAATTTTTTTTAAAATAACACAGCACTGTGATGATTCCTTTTCCTATGGATCATCTCATTTAATTCTAAAGACAGAGCAAGCCTAGGCAAAAGTCTTGTTTTCAGATGAGGAAACAGATGATATTCAGAGAATCAGGAGTCATGTACAAGAAAATTCAGCAGAGACTGGTTTTCTGCTTAGTATAAGAAATCTATAATGCAACAGTACCATATTTGGTGGAGCATAGTTTTCATTCCAGTACTTCCCCCCCACACTCTAGTTAATGGGTTTGCCATATAATATTTATTAAAAAAATGCAGTTTAAGCGGCATGGTTCTAGTTTTGTGTACACATATTTATATGAAATCCTGACTTATGAACTTATAGAGTAATTTTGTGAGTCTGTGAAAGTGTAATTCAACTTATCTATGTTCTCTATATACTGATGGATATACTCAATGCATTTCTGGAGTTTCACATAAAATATTTATCATACCAATTATTTCTAAATATTTAATGATCAAGGTGCATGCCCTGAAAAATCCCCTTCTCATCTCTTTTTATTAAACTTCTGTGGCAAGCTGATATTTGTAAACATATATTTGCAATATCTATTTTCTCCTGAAAAGGATTTATTATTTAGCTTGTTTATTTATGAGGAACATTAATGAATTAGAATTTCTGTGCTGAAATTACTTTTGCTCATTTCCTGCCAATCCTTGAGCACATCAGTAGATTAGTCAAAGAATAGGGTCACATTATAAAGTGATATTATGAAACATAACATTTACCATGGACAGAAACAATCAACAGGAACACAGAGAGAAGGACGTGGTTTGGGATGTCGGGACATCTTCTTAGCATTTTCCTTTAGGCTTTGCACTTGAATAGTCTGACCTGAGTACATGAGATCTCTAAGTAAAGCTGGCTAGAACACAGAGAGGAATGTTTGATGTAGGACTTGAATTTATCTCCTGGCATTCTCTGGGAAACCTATCTCATAAATCCATAGATTGTAGGTGTGTTTACCACAGGTAAACCTAAACCAGAAACATTCTGCTAAAAGCATTCCACAGACAGGGTGTCTGGGCCTAGAAAACACCATTTGTTTACTTATCAGGCAATTGCTCACTCTGGATCATCTGCTTGTTTTCTTCTCTTTTTGATGTCCAGAGACTTATCTTCCTGCCCTCCACTGAGACACATTGTTGAGTCTGTAACTTATTTTTGTCATGTTGTTTGAAGTTCTGATGAAGTTTGGGGTCCAGATTAGGAGGCTAATTTCCAGAATGAACTCAAGACAACATTATACTGAGCGGCAGAGTAACACCCATGCAAGCCTACCATCCTGAAGTGAGTTTTTCAGATTCATTCCATTTGAAAAGGGGGAATGGGGAAAAAGAAAAATACACCAATCCAGCCTCCCCTGGGCAAAATAATTAAACAGATGCCAGAGTGAGCTAGTACTGTTATAAATTTTGAGGGTTTTAAAGAGTTTACAGGATGAAGGAGGCCTTTTGATTTTATTGAGAAGAACGAAAATATAATTTTAAATTCAGATTCCAGGCAACACAGTTAGTGGAGGATGTACCTGCACCCCTGTCTTCTTAGCATCTCGGAGGAATCTGCTTACGATGATACCATGTTTGTGTTGGAACTTTGGTACTGACATTTGAGATCAGTGCCTTGCCCACTGGCTAGGCTGGTGCTTTGCCATGTGAGCCACACCAGCTCCTGTTTTGCCTGCTGATTTGGGAGATGTAACCTAGTGAACTTTGAGACTGGTTGAGAACCATAAGTCTCCACTAGCAGTCTTCTGGACTGCTCACGTTCCACAGCTGAGACACCAGTGCCCAGGTCAAGCAAGTGTCACATAAAGATGGACTGTTCCAGAATTTTAGGAAGCAAATGTATATTTACATTGTATTTTTCAGAGTCCAAAATTTATAATCCAAGTAGCTGCTATTTCTCAAAAGAAATCGTTCAAAGAGTGTGTGCTGTCCTCTCGTTTGCTGTTCAGTCAATGTAAGACATATAATTTAGTAAAAGCTGTAGATGTAACTTAATTACTTTTAACAACTGTGGAACGATGATGTATTTGAATCAGAGATAAAAGGGTGATATGATTCAAACATCTGTTACCTTGCTAATCACTATCATCAGAATTAGAACCCACTGCATATGTGTTAACAGCCTTTTAGTTCTACTTGTAAACTATTGTTTGGAAACAATTTGTAAGTAGGCAAGAAGGAAAATGTATCACGAACGCAGGATCTCAGTGCGTTTGTTTTGTTTTTCTCAAATACTATCAATTTAAGGTATCATATGCATATACATATATATATATATGTATGGAAAGTAAGTCTGGACAGTTTATATTTCTACTATCAAAGGGGCAATCAATTGCACCATTCCTCTAGTAAACAACCTAGACTGAAGAGTTCCATTGGGCCAGACAAATCTAGAGAAGAGATCTAATGCCTGCAATTAGATCTGAGAGCCTTCAGCTTGCAGAGCTCCTGCATCTGTGCCTCCAGGGTCAAGATACAGCTCTGCTCATCTGCTAAGATTATCCCAGAGGTATACTAACTATTGTAAATAAGGGAAACCATGGGGCCTATGTTTCTTTGGGTCTGGCTTACTTCACTTCATATGATTCTTTCCAACAGCTACGTACATATGGCTATATAAGATGAGGCTAAATGAGATAAACCCCAAGACATGGACACAAGAAGTTTTTGTTTGTTGTTGTTGGTTTTAATGTACTATGTGATTTCTTGTTTCTTTGTGTGTTCTGTCCCCTATAGTATATCCCCTGTTGTCACTGTATTTGATTTTGGTGCCCTGATATTGTATATACATTTATCTGAACTAGGGAAGAGAAAGGGAACAACAGAATTGTGAGACAAAGGACAAGGGGGATACCAATACAACAGTGATATTCACAAGACAACTTGGGGATGGGGCTGGGAGAGAGGGAAAGTAGGAGAAAATGAGGGAGGGTGTAACAAGTTTGACAAGAAATGTACTAATTACCTTACTTATGTAACTGTAATCCCTCTGAACATCACCTCAACAATAAAAAAAGAAAAAAATAGATACAGTTTTGGGTCAAGTGAGCGCAGAGACAGTTTTGAAGAAAAGACACTACATATTTAATTGGCGAAAAATCCTCATGGTAAACAAAGAAAAAGAGATGAAACATACTATGTGCCCTTTTCTTGTTCTCAAGGCAAAAGGGCCTTCGGTAGGCTCGAAGGCAGCTGTCCATCCATGATCCACTCTGTCACATCATGAAAAATTGTCCACAAGCCTTGAGGTAATTTTTGCTCCATACTTGATACTAATTTTGTTTCTCTTAATTTAATGCCTCTTTATGTAAAAAAAAATACAACTTTCTCCTCACATTCGTCAGTGTTTAATCTGGAAACAAGGCATACCATCACACTGATTTTCTCCCATGATCCACATCTGTGAATTGAGAGATACTGACAGAGCTGAATCGTAACGAAGATGTGAGTTTTGCAGCAGTATCTGCTTGAGGCCAATCTTATTTTGTGTATGGGGAAATTGATGTCCATTTATGTGTTTTTTCCTACCACCGTGACAATAAGAAGTAGAACACCTATTTCGTAGGGCTCTGTGATATAAAATATTTGGGAATTAGACAAGTGTTTGGGATAGATTAGTCCCTCACCTTTCCTGGGGTGGGAACACAGAGCCTGGGTGTGGTCCCTGGTCTTTTTCTTTGCAGGCTAGTGCTCTACTACTTGAATCACAGGTCCTCTTCTAGCTTTTTGATAGTTTATTGGGAATTAGTATCTCATGGGCTTCCTGCCTAGGCTGGTTTGGAATTGTAACCCTCAGATCTCAACCTCCTGACTTGCTAGGGTTATACGTATGACCCACTGATGTCCAGCTAATTCTTGCCCTTATAAATCTTTTTTCTTTTTCTTTTTTGGTTTACTTCATTGATAGTAAGTGAAATTATTGAATTTAATACAATTATAACTTTTAATATATCCTGACCAAGTGTTCAGGAGACTAGAAGATGAAATCTTGTGAGATATATAAGAGGAAAGGGCTGATTCTGACACAATTTCTATTTTCTTCCTAACATTAAAAATACTATACTTTCTTTACTCTTTTGCTAATACCAATAGCCTAGTGACTCTAATTTTAAGAGTTTTGTAAAATTTGTAACTACTATATTAATATAATATTAAATACCATCACGATCATGTTACACATACTTATATACATGAACGTAGTGCTGAATTCATAATTTTCTAGAACTCATTCACGACTAAGAAAACACACCTTGTAAACACAAAAAAATCAGAATAATTTTGCTTTTGTTGTTCTTACATTTTCCAACAAATTAAATGATTTGAGTGCACAAATATTAACCCGTTTCTTTTTAAATAGCAAAATAAGGCAACCAAAAATGAAACAGATGAAGTTGAGTTCATTTATCTGACTAATTAAGACGAAAATAGTTTCACTTGCATGGGATTTTGGCAAGCTTGCATGTCTTGCTTATTGTATTTAAAAAATAACCATTCTAGCCCTTCTTCCCATCGTCTCATTAGTGATTTCGAATCTCACAAGAGGTGGGGCGAAGAACCCAGGCTTACACGCGTGGGTATCACCATGTTGAAAACACACGGGCCCACAGCGATAGGACTGACATTAAGGGAGTTGACCCTGCCCGTAGGAAAGGCCTCTTTAAGACAGTCTCATAGAGCCAGCTCTGAGGACACAGCAGCAAACGCACTGCCCATACAGATGACCGATTCCCCAGAGAGGGTCCCTCTGGGTGACTGCACTCAGCAGGTTTGTGAAAACACAGTCTCCGCAGCTGGTGTCACAGAATCGTGCTGTGGGGGTTGAGGTTTTATTCACAGAGAATGATGATTTTTGATTCTCTCCATTTGCCCCATTCTGCGCTGTGCAAAAGTGTTTTTGCTGAATGAAATCAGGTCTTACATTTGTGAACATCTGATAGCTTTCAGATCCTTTATTGTATGCATGTTATTTAATTTGATCCTTATAAAAGCACCCAAATGGATGGATGTGCAGATGATATTTTTATCAGGTGCTTCTGGAAGAGAAAATCAAGTTCTGGGAAGGCCACGTGGAGGCGAGCTTCTGCCGATGCAGGCGAGCTCTGAGTTGTTTCATTTATTCTCCCATGGGGTTTTATTTTTCATTCCAGGATGGTTCACAGCACAATGACCTGGGCATGCTATTCATTTAAAATTTGTAACCTAGTTAAGAGATTCGTTATTAAGTTATCCCCCTGCAAGCTCACCAGATAGACATATCTAAAATTTAAATCAGTGTTTACTTGTTTGTAAGCAAAGCAACTCCCTGTTGGCTATAAATTCAGTATTTTTTTTTGTCATTGCCTTAAAAAAATGTTCCTGGCTCTGAGCTGTATTTGCCTTTCTAACGAGCTGTCTACTTTGGTTCTTACACGGACAACTACCAGCATAAAAACCACTACTAGAAGACACCCCTGAATCATCAGACTTGTCCATCCTGTGGGTGCTCTGCCCTTCCATTCCTGCCCAAACTCCTGGCTTAATTTAAATAATTTTACTCATTGTTTAAGAAATGCTCTCTGCAGCTCATCCCTCCTCAGTCAGCTTCTCTCAAGTCTCTAAACTTGGACTTGACTTCCTTTTGACAGTACTTTCTCCAAATGTTTCTTGCTTTCCTACAATTCTCAACATCCAACGCAGTCCGTAACCACCTGAAGACCTCCTAGCCAAGGGCTGGGAGCAGAAGGGATAGTGCACAGTCAGCAAGGCTTTTTGTGTGGTGGTTGTTGTTTTGTTTTTTGGACAGAAACGTTGTCTTTTTGGCTCAGGATAAGTTTGTAAAACCCAAGCGGATTAGCATGAGTGAGAAATAAATTCTTGTAGCATGAAATCACTGAAGCTTTGTTATTTAAGGATGTCAGTTAGATCCTAATAACATTATGGTCATAAATAAACAGCTCTAAAATATGAGACACTGGCATTGTGGTTGGGGCCTGGAGAAAGAAAAATGATATGGGAGATGGGGCATCAGATCTAACACACGCCTCTTAGCAATATGAGTGGTAACTAGATATGGCAATTATTTCTCTACGTGAGCTTCTAGATTCTCAGGACAAATACAGGTGAAAGTAAGAGCTTCAGAGCCAGGTGCGGGTGGCTCGTGTCTTGTAATCTTAGCTACTTGGGAAACTGAGAAATGGAGGATCACGGTTCAAGCCTAATCTGAGCAGAAAAGTTTGCGGCTCCTTTCTCACCTCAGATCTGAGCGCAGTGCTGCATGTCTGTCATTCCAAACTGTACTGGAGGACTGTAGCCCCAGGCCATCCTGGGTAGAGACCTGAAAGAGTCTGTCTCCACAGAGTGGGGTACATGGCTCCTGGCTCAGATACATGCTCAGACAGAAGATGACACCCTATCCCCAAAAGAACTAGGAAAGACCAGCTGGGAGGAATGGCTCAAGAGGCAGAGCTCCTGCCTAGCAAGCACAGGGCCTTGGGTTCAAACCTTAGTACTGCCAAAAGAAAATAAGAGGCCTGACTGTCCCTGGTAAAACTGGGAAAGGAAATAGGTGCTCGTTGTTTGATTTCTGTTAGGATATTCACTTTAATAAATGTATTAAGTATTTTCATCTCTTTCCTTTTTGTTTTTATGCATTTATGTATTTATTTTTATTGGAAAAGTGATGGGACATAAGCCAGGTTAAAAACTGAGCAGGTCTTTGTCAACATTAAGACCCAGAATGTCTCTCAAGGACTCATGAACCATCTCCTTAAGAGGTAATTGTGAAGAAAATAACATTTCCAAGTTGCTGGTTGTGTGGGATTGTGGAAGCCTTTCTTTGGGCATAACTTTACATCGTAGAATTATCTACTATCATAAATATATGAGAAGCTTGATTTCCCTCTTAGAAAATCCCATTAGCACAGATACTCAGTCCAGTAACCGGGAGAGCTGTGTGTGACAACTACTTCAATTTTTATCTTTAATTTTTTATCTTAAATTGTTTTTGGAAGCAGGTTGCATCTAGGAGACTAAATGAAAGGGTGAGCTTTTCATTTCTGTCCTTGACTCTTGGCAATGGGCTCACATTCTGGTTGAGGAGGAGGCAATAGTAAGTATGTTTTCTTTTTCAACTTACTTCTGGGGTGATTTCTGGGTCGGGAGAAGATTTTTGTTTTTAGTTATAACTTCTCCCCTTCCTCCCTCCCAAATAAAAAGCCTAAGGGAAGAGGGTAGATATCAGAATGTTAATAAAACAAAATAATGCCTGGAAAAGTACCATGAAGAAAGAGGTTCTCAGGAAGAAATTGAAGGTCTTCAATAAAAAATGAAAAAAGGTCTGAAAGATTTATAGCTTTGCAAAAACTGGAAGAGACACTAACACTCAGGAGATAAAATTAAGTCTTTTAGTGACACAAAAGGAAGTCATAACAGTTCCTAAGAGAAGGGCAGACAACATGTCATCGGCAATGAGCTCTCAGCCTGGTTCAGGTGATGGAAAGGTAAGGATACTTTGTGGGCACTGTGCCAGTAATCAGCTTTTAATTAAATAAAATGACCTCGGGAGAATTGCTTATGTGCGGCTGCTCCAATAGAAGTCTGATAAAACCATGGCACTACTATAAAAACCCAGAGCTTTATTTGGGGAAAGACAGAATCATTGCAAATCTCAGAAATGCTTGTCAAAAACCTTTCTCCATGGCTGGGAAGGTGGCTCAGTGGTAGAGCGCTTGCCTTGCATGCATGAAGCCCTGGGTTCGATTCCTCAGCACCACATAAGCAAAAAGAAAAAAGCCAGAAGTGGCGCTGTGGCTCAAGTGGTA
>NW_012267259.1:15537849-15573771 GCF_000151885.1 Dipodomys ordii | reverse complement strand
CTGTGGCTCAAGTGGTAGAGTGCTAGCCTTGAGCTGAAGAGCTGAGGGACAGCGCCCAGGCCCAGAGTTCAGGCCCCACGACCGGACCCAAAAAAAAAAACCTCTCCAAAGGGTGACTTCCACCTCTGGTACACATGACCCACTAAAATTAGATCCAGAAGCAGCCTGGTCATACTCTAGAAGATACTGATAGAGGGGGGAGGCTGGGGGAGGGAGGAAGGCTTGTCAGGAATCTGCAACCAAAAATGCTGATGATCCTTGGACTGTTTTAAATGTTTAAAAGCTTAATCATTGAGTTACTGCCAATGTTACTGCCAGGTTCATTACAGCTGGGTTTTAGTGACAATGGATGTTGTCCGATTAGTTTATTGGGGGGAAAAGAGATATGGAACTGATTTCCTTGATGAACAGCTTTGGGGTCTGAATGGAAGTGGCAGCTAGTTCCACAGTGTCAACACCATTTCTGTCTCTACAGAATGGACAATCTTGGGTACCCCAAACTTCTTTGGCGCCCCTGTGTTCTGGAAGACATTCATTTCTACCTTTTGGACTAATTGGTTGACTCTCCATCCTTGACAGCCTAACTGAACAATGATTATTGGCTGTCAATACTCTTGTCTAGGATCTTTCTGACCCGCAATGCCTCCTTTGCTTTTATAATTTGGCTGCTCACCTTTCCATGGAACAAACAGCAAGGGAAGAGTCCTGCTGCAACTCTGCCACCTCGCTCCCACCACCACAGCATGGCTAACTCACCACCCCGAGATTCCCAGCCTAACACCCGGGAGCACCAGGTGTCTGGGAAACTTGTAGTGCTTCAGGATAACATCCCCCGATGATGTCCAATTCAGACCTAGAGGAGGAGGGGGACGGAGGAACCTCCCCCCCCCGCGGACAGTGTGGTGCTCCAGAAGAGGCTGTTGAGCTATCTGAACCTCAAGGTTACAGCAGCCTCGACTGACTTGTGAATGCAGAGAACCTGGCCATTTGTCCAGCCCCTCACCAGCATCATGTGAGTGCGTTCAGCCACTGGGATCTGTGGATCATAGTAGCATTATATTTTAAATTACGCAGCACCACTTAACCTATTCTCGGAATAAGTAAGTCTCCAGTGTTTGAATTCTTGTATCAGAATCACTACATTATGAGATAATCATTCACAGATCTGTTAATTCAGTATCCTGTGAGTGCCTGAAGGGCAGAGATTTTGTGTGTGTGTGTGTGTGTGTTTCTCACCTTTATTTCTCTAGCTCTCATCGGAGTGCTTGATGAATGAATAAAAGTAGCCCAGAAAATAAGTGGGGTATCTACTGGAGCTGTAACTACATAGAATAGGTAAGGCATGGGACCCCGATGTGAAAATTTGTATCAGGGCATCGACAATCTTTTCTTTATCTCCAAAGAAATGACACTAAGATTAAGCCTTTTAGGAACTTGGTGATTTTTTTGGTGTGTCTAATTTGGTAAATCTCTTACTATGATAATAATAGAACTAATTTTTCCCCCAAGAATAAAGCATTAATTAAATGCCTCAGGAAACCGTTCTTACCAAGAAATGGAGGCTCTGATCTCACTTTTGCTCCATTAACTTTAAAGTTCAATACATTTTTATTGAACCCACACACACTTCTATGTGAATTGCTTTTCACTAATTGGTCTACAGGGAACACAATGACAGTTTTGTTCTTCCTTTCAGGCTTTTTAATTCTCTTTCAGAAAGTTCCAAAACTTTATTAATAGTCATTAAATCAAAGAGTGATCTCTCGAATCAAGGGGGTAAATGGTGATGTGAAGAGATGCTCAGCCTCTGTCCTGACTGACGGCGTGTCCCTCCAAAACCCTGGGCCTCGCCACTCTGGAGAAACTACTTCTATTCACCTTTATCTGAACAGCTGAGCCATTCACTCAACAGAGGCGCACAGTTTCACACATTGACATTTCCGAAACTGGGGTGCATTTCACCATTATTCATCCTTTCTTAGTTGAACAGCAATTGGTGTTGGCAGGCGGTAACCATGATAGGACTGCTAGAAACTTTTATCTATGCTCAACATTTCCTCATTTCAGTGGAATTATATGTCATATTGGTGCCCCACTCCTGATCTTAATTATTATCCAGTTTAATTAATTGTTCCAGTCAAGAAATAGTTTAGCACAAGGGTTCTGCTTGCTGTCTAAAAAAACAGGATGGCATTCTCGGTCAAAAATATACATACAACTCAGTGAAAATAGATGTATGGCACAGGAATCCAAAGGTCAGAAGAAAACCTTAGAGTCACAGAAATAAATTCTTTTTATGAAGAAATGGATCCCTAAATAGATCACTAAACAAAATATTGTGAAAAAAGAACAAGTAATGCTAGTGACAACTTTGGTCTTCCTGAAAGGAGTTAGATTCTGAGACTATCTTAGAAATTGCTTTGCTAACTCACACCTCAGCCATCTGAGTAACCTTAAGCTGAGTATCTGAAAGCTTCAGAAGTCTGGTTTTGAATACTTGGATTAGAGATGCTCATTTGGTAACATCTATGGACATGTCCCCAAATCTGAAAAAGATCCCAACAACTTTGATATCCAAAATACTTCTGGTCTGAAGACCTTCAGAAAGGCCCATCAACCTGTGCAACGTGTGTACATACAAACATACGTACATGCATGTGCATATAAACACACATACAAGGCATATTTTCTATTCATGTGTGATCTGTTATGCATTTTTTATGATTGCATACTACACTGCAGATCCCTCTACTTCATCTTTCCTTTCATTTGCTGTCCAATGGCAGAAATGAGAGAAAGGAGGTTTTTGTTTGTACACCTGGTGAAGAAGGCTTAGAAGATAAGTATGCCTGTCCAGGACATCACAGCATCAGCCAACACATAGCATTTTGTGTTAATAGAAATTAACCCTCTTCCCACAGGGACTATATTGTAATATTTTATACTATCTTACATTTCCAATCGTCACAAATCAGTAAGTGAAGATCATTATGTTGTGAGATAAGCCAAACTTGGAAAGATGAAAATATTTTTTGCTCATATGTGGAAACTAGACCTACAAGGGGTCTCGACACCACAGATGAGCAACAACACTGTTAGTGGGGGGAAGCAGGGAAAGAGACAGAGGTGAAAGATGACTATCACAGAAGCACATTTTAAATATGCATCAAATTGCACACTGAAACTCAACAAACACTGCTCAAGAGAGAGAGGGAGGGAGGAAAAGGGTTAAGAAAGAGCAATGTATAGATGGGACAAGTTTCTTCAAAGAGCATTATAAATGGCTATGTTGTAAATTTCACAATGAAGCCCATTTATATTTACTGCATATTAATGTGTTTCAAATCAGTAACTAGATCTTCTCAAGACTTCTAAATAGAGGCAGTAGTAGCAAAGTTACTGAGCCGTGCATTTTCAACACCAATTTTCTTATAGGAATCATTGTGATGCATATATGAGTGTGTCTTAAACAAGAACTTTATAACGGGGGCTTAGACTTACTTGTGTTTTTGTCATGCAGGCATCTGAACTCATCTTGAATTTGCTTACGATATTTATGAGGTTATGTGAAGTGAAAAATGCCATTCCAGCAGTTTAAGGAGTAGTTTTGTCTTTCACAGGATACAATTGTACATAATCACAAGTCCTCTCACTTGCTCTACAGGGCGGATAAACTTGGGATATTTTCAGAGAATGAGCTTGCATGGCAGATTGGTTTTTTTTTTTCTCCTCCTCTTTAAATGCAAAGTCAAAAATCCTGGGAAGCGAGCCACTGTGCTGGGCGGATGGAAGACTCAATTCATCTCCCGTGGAAAGCTTCACAGACTTTCATCTCCTAAGCCTCACCTGTGCGTGTCATCCTGGAGGCCTGAAGTGTATGGGTATTAAGGGGGCGATTGATGAGCTATGTCCTCCGGAATCAATGATCCATTCCCTACTGCTCATTTCTACATCTCAGTGGTCCTTATTCCCTTCCAGCCTCACCTGGGCGTGTGCTTCCTGAGGCTTACAGTGTATGATCATAATTAAAAGGGCGATTGATGAGCTCTATCTCTGCAGGAGCCAACGGTCTGGAGCTTACTGTTCATGTCTACGTCTGAGGAGTAACAGTAGAAATGTGTCCATGTATTTGAAAAAGTCTGCTAGGGAGAAAAGAGTGTTTTGACACATCCCATTTTATTACCTTCCAAAGACACAGACAATGCAAGATTTTTCTTTTAAATCTAAGAATTCATATCCAAGAGTTGTGCTGTGTAATGAACTAATAAAATGCAGAAAATGGAGGTCTTCTGAGCTGTACCCACAGATCTGTCCATACACAAAGGCCAGCCTTATCTCTTCTGCTGCCACCCCTCCTGGTCCAGCTAACACACAGCCCATCAGCATTCTCTGTGTGCAGCATAAACAAAACCCCCACCCTTGTCCCTTTTCAACAAACGTGAGACCATGCAGGACTCACAAAACAGATACACAAAATTAGGGTCAACATCCCAGTCATTCCAAGTCTAAGGACACCTCAATCTGGAAACTTAGGGACACAAAGTGTGCACAAAAGATATATTGTATTCATAAACTGCCTTGTTAAGTGACAACTCTTTTGGATAACTAGTTAAGGATAATAAATATGAAAAAAATAGCTTTCAATCTCAAAGGCAAACATAAAAAATATAGTAAGATTCCAAATTGCTTCATCAGGAAAGAATACCTTCAGTCATCCTCTTAACGTCTGTATTTATAGGGACAAGGAAGGCTCTTTGCATTCTTCTTGACACCTCTTTGCTACATGGTAAAAATCTTACAAATGTTTATGTCCTTTGACCAAGTAATTCTTTTAAAAAGTTTTATCAAGAACACAATCAGAGATGTATACATCTTTTCACTGAGGGTCAGTACAGCCTGACTTATAGTTCATTTTGGAAACATTTAAACATAAAATTAATAATGGGTATAGCTGTGTATTTAGATAACATGCATACACTGTAATCTCAATTTTAAAGGAATCAAGTATTTGCTTTCAGCATCATTTTAAGTGGAAACAGAGTAAGAATCATATATATATATACATATACATATTCATTTAAACTACATTTGACAGAAATATGAAAAAATTAAACATTAAAAGCTTTTATTTCAAGATATTGTAAGTGATTTTAATCATTTCTACTTCTTCCTCAATGGTGTGTATAAACTTTTAAAAGTACACAATATAAAGTAATGGAAAATCTCAATACTAAGAAAAATGGTGATTTATTAAGAAAACGTGAAAGTTCACCAGGTTATGAAAACAGATTTTGATCTTATCATGCATGATTAGGGATAGAGAACTTCCTGTTGTGCCACAGCTTTCTGTGCAGAGAAAGCTAGAGGATTCTCTCTCCTTTGGCACCGTTCTTTCCAGAGAAGGTGTTAGATTATAAAAGTTAATTGTCAGACAGCCATGACTTTTGTATTAGAAACTTTTGGAGTAAAATTTTCATATAATGTTATATATCAGCATCTAGTGAACATTTTAATGATTTTACACAAATGTCAAGGTATAGAACTTTGCTTATTATTATTGTTTTTATTTATTATGCTAAATTGAGAATAATCCCAGGGCTTTTTGCATGGTAGGCAAGTATTCTACAACTAAAATCTCAAAACCCTTGAAATTTATCTTAAAAGTAAAATTTGTATATGTTAATTGCATACAACCTGCTGTTTTAGGATATACATGCATTATGTAACAGAGGAACAGATCTAGTTAACACATGTACTGCCTCCTGGATTATTAGTTTCTGCAGTAAAATGTCTTATATTTTCAGGATGTATAACATTTTCAACAGACAAATGTTCCATGTGTCCATTTGTAATTGATCTTCCACTTTCCCATCACCAGGTCAAACATTAGTTTGTTCTCTGTCACTACAAATTCACTTTATGTAGAATTTTTATAAATGTAATCCAACATATTACTCAGAAAAATGTTTTCCAGTTTCACTCTCTTTGTGAACCATTCGTGGATACTATCTCATTTTACTACTTACTGTGATTTAGCCACCAAGTTACATACTGATCATCATTTGGATTGCTTTCAAGTTTTTTTTTTTTTTTCTGGGTGCTGGCCATGAGCTTTCTTGCTCAAGGCTAGCATTCTAACACTTAAGACTAAGTTGTACTTTTGGCTTTTTTGGTGGCTCATTGGAGATAAGAATCTTACAGATTCTCCTGCCCCAGCTGGCTTAGAATCTCCATTCTCATATCTCATCCTTCTCAGATCTCAGCATCCATGTTAGCAGTATATATGCATACACGTGTGTGTGTGTGTGTGTGTGTGTGTGTGTATTTAAATCTTCTTGGTAGGAAGGGGTATATGGTGGGATCTGTGACTTTATGGCTGCTGGTTCCTCAAAGTACTGAGCAACTTTTCTTGGAAGTATTTCCTGTCAGCGCACATTCTGTTATTAACTTAGCTAATTTAATTAATAATTAATAACTTAATTAATGAGATATGTATCTTCTAATTTTGGTTTCAAGAACAGTTCATGGATTTTGGATATAACAAAGTTGTTAGATAAAGATTTTATAAATTTCCTCCCAAGCTTTAACTTGTCATTTCATTTTCTATAGAGTATCTTTTAAAGAGCACAAACTATATGAAATATGTTCATAAGTAGGGCAAATTGACCAAAATATAAAATTTAAATTAAAAATAAAATTAATAATTATAATATTAAATACATGATTATACACAAGGTACTGTTTGGTTACAGAAATCCCTGGGAAGGAGGAGTGAGACAAAATGGCAGTAGGAGTGAATGTAATCAAAGTATATTATATATATATATATATATGTATATACGTATATATATACATATATATATATATATATATATATGAAAAGAGCATAACTACATCCACTAAAACCTAATTTTAAAGAGAAACTAAGATTATGGGGATTAAGAAAGAGCAATAGTGAGATTCTAAGAAGATGGACAGAAAGGGAGGAAAAACTACTAAATCCATTTTATGAAGTCAGCATTACACTTAATCCCAAACTAGAAAGTAGCTCAACAAAAAAAAGAGAACTATAGAACAAGACCTTTGATGAACACAGATGCAGGGCTCCAAAAAATACTTGTCAACCAAATTTAACAACTAATCAAAAACAAAACAACCCCCCCAGCCCCAAAACACACTACGATGAAGCAGGATTTATACCAGAGATTCAAGGATGGTTCAGTGCATGGGTATCAATAAGTATGATACAACACATTAACAGAAACAAAAACTAAAAAAAATCACTAATGCCTTAATAGATACTAAAAAGCATTTGGCAAATCTATCATCCTTCTATGGTAAAACCTTTGGAGAAGATAGGAATAGACAAAGCATTCTTCAATACAATAAATGCCATTTATGGCAAACCTATAGTCAACATCATACTAAATGGTGAAAAAGAGAAACCATTTCCTCTTAAATCAGAAGCAAGGCAAGGGTGTCTACTTTCTCCCCTTTTTTCCAATGTATGTACTGGAGTTTTTAACCAGGGCAATAAGGCAAGAGAAAGACATAAAGGGTATCCAAATGACATGATCCTGTATTTAAAGGACCCTTGAGATTCCATCCCTAAACTTCTACAACTGATGAACAGGTTTAGCAAAGTAGCATGGTATAAAATCAACCCACAAAAATCAGTAGATTTTCTGTATGCCAACAATGAGAAGATTGAGAATGAAATCAGGATATCAATTCTGTTTTCAAAAGTCTCAAAAAATTAAAATAATGCATCTAAGAATCAATCTAACCAAGAAAGTGAAAGATCTCTGCAATTAAGAAACAAAATTTTGAAGAAAGAAATTGAGGACATTAGAAAGAAAAGAGCTTCCACTTTTCTGATTGACAAAATTAATGTGAAGATGGCAGTACTGCCTAAGGGCAATCAATGAATTATATGTACTAGCCATCAAAATATCAATGTTACTGTTCACTAAGATAGAGAAAACAATCCAAGACTTCATATGAGTCTTAAATCACAAAAGCAATCCCGGATTAAAAAAAAAAAAGAAATAGTGTCAGAGGTATAAAATTTCACTTCAAGCATCACACATAGAGCGATAGTAATAAAAACAGCTTGGTACTAGCACAAAAACAGGCATGAGAACCAATGGAAAAGAGTACAAGACCCAGAAATATACCCACAGATCTAAAACCAATTATTATTTGATAAATGAACCCAAAACAGGATTTAAAAAAATTCAGCTTCTTCAACCAATGGTGCTGTGAAAATTGGATATCCACATGAGAAAATACTTATGCTATGTCCCTATCTGTCACCCTGTACTAATATCAATTCAAAATGGAGGAAAGGCCTCAATGTAAGACCTGAAACAATGTAACTACTACAGGAAAGAGTTAAGGAAACATCAGAATTTCTCAGGCACAAGCAGGAACTTTCTGAGTAAAGTTCTAGGAGCTCAGCAAAGGAAATAAAGAGTTAATAAATGTGATTGCATCAGTTTAAGAAGTTTCCATATGGCAAAGACATAGTGAAAAGACAGCCTGCAGAATGGGAGAAGAGTTTTGCCACACAATGTTTAATATCCAGCATTGTACAAAGAACTAAAGAAGCTAAACCCTCAAAGAACCAACAACTGGGCTGGAAGGTGGCTCAGTGGTAGAGCGCTTGCCTTGCATGCATGAGGCCCTGGGTTCAATTCCTCAGTACCACATAAGCAGAAAAAGCCACAAGTGGTGCTGTGGCTCAAAGTGTAGAACCCTAGCCTTGAGCAGAAGAGCTGAGGGACAGTGCCCAGGCCCAGAGTTCTGGCCCCACGACCGGGAAGAAAAAAAAAAAAGGATCAACAACCCAATTAACAAATGGGCAAACAATCTTAACAGAAATTTCTCAGAAGACCTACTAATGATCAACAGACACATGAAGAAATGTTCAGTGTCTTTGGCCATAAAAGAAGTGTAAATCAAAACAGTTCATGTCACCCAGCGAGAAGGACCATCATGAAGAATACAAAAAACAACGGATGCTGGCGTGCATGCAGGGGAAAAGAACCCTAGTCCACTGGTGGTAAGAAAGTAAATTTGTTTAAACATGCTAGAAAAACAGTTTGGAGGTTTCTCAAAAACAAAAAAATAAAGCAAACATGGAATCACCCTATGATCTAGCAATTTTGCTTCTGGCATTCATCCAAAAGATTACAATATACTGCTTTCCAAAGTGGTTGAACAAGTTACACTCACACCAACAATGCAGTAAGGTCCCTTCTGTCCATGTCCCCTCCAGCATCTGTTGTTATTAGAGTTCTTGATTATAATCATTCTAACTGGGGTGAGGTGGTATCTCAATGTTGTTTTGCTTTTCTTTTTTTTTATGGCTAGAGAGATTGAGCATTATGTCTATTGGCCATCCTTATTTCCTCTTTAGAGAAGTTTTTCTTTAAGTCTTTAGCCCACTTATTTATTGGGCAGTTGTTTCTTTGAAGATTTGTTGTTGGGGGATTTAATTTTTTGAGTTCCAGGTATATTTTAGATATGAGACCCTTGTCCGTTGTATGGCTAGTGAAGATCTTCTCCCAATCCATGGGCTTTCTATGCTAGCTATGTGCTTTGCTAAGCAGAAGCTTTGCATGCTTTTCATGCAATCCCATTTGTCCAACTTTTCTTTGATTTGTTGTGTTTCTGGGTCTCTATTAAGAAAATTTCGGCCTGCGCCAAGGAGACCTAGAGTTTCTCCTATTCAATCCTTTGATGTTTTCAGAGTGTCTGCTTTGACTCCCAGGTCTTTGATCCATTTGGAGTTGATTCTCATGCAGGGTGATATATAAGGATCTAGCTTTAGTTTTCTACAAGTGATTAACCAATTTTGCCAGCACCATTTACTGAAGAGGCTGTCTTTCTTCCATTCTATTTTTTTTTAACTCCCTTATCAAAGATTAGATGGCTATAGGTCTGTAGGTTCATTTCTGGGTTTTCAATTCTATTCCATTGGTCCTGAGGTGTTCTTGTGCCAGTACCAAGCTGTTTTGATTACTATGGCTTTGTAGTAGAGTTTGAAATTTGGTTTTGATATTCCTCCAGCACTGTTCTTTCTGTTGAGTATTGTTTTTGCTATTTGGGGTCTTTTATTGTTCCCTATGAATTTTTGGATTGCCTCTTCTATTTCCTTGAAGAATGACGTTGAATATTGATAGGTATCACATTGAATTTGTAGATAGCCTTGGGAAGTATTGCCATTTTCACAATGTTGATCCTTCCAATCCAGGAGCGTGGGAGGTTTTGCCAATTTCTAAGTTCTGTTTTGGTTTCCTTTTTCAGGTTTTTAAAGTTTTCATCATAGAGGTCCTTCACTTCTTTGGTTAAGTTAATTCCTAGGAATTTTATTTTTTGTGGGGCTACTACGAATGGAGTTACTTTGGAAAGCAGTATGGAGGTTCCTCAAAAGACTCCACCTAGAGCTCCCCTATGACCCAGCAATCCCACTTTTGGGCATTTACCCAAATGATCACAAACAAGACCATACTAAAGCTACCAGCATGACTATGTTTATTGCAGCATTATTTACCATAGCTAAGATATGCAACCAACCCAGATGCCCCTCAGTAGATGAATGGATCAAGAAAATGTGGTATATATACACAATGGAATTCTATGCCTCCATCAGAAAGAATGACATTGCTCCATTTGTTAGGAAATGGAAAGACTTTGAAAAAATTATATTAAGTGAAGTAAGCCAGGCCCAAAGAAACATAGATCCTATGGTTTCCCTTATTTGCAATCACTAGTACATGTCTGAGACAAGCAGAAACAGTCAGATAAGTTGATGTTAGGTAAAAAGAACCCCAAGATAAGGATTCAAATGTTTTTTTCTTTCTTGCAATTGTTTCTAACATATTTATAAGATATTTCTTTGTTGCTTTGTATGTCCCTCTCCCACGGTATAACCCCTGCTTTCATTGTATGATGTTGGTATAATTTGTGGAGAGGAAGGGAAAAAACAGATAATTTAAATAGGAATACAGGTGGACCCATTGCTACAAAGTTATGTCAAAAAAACGAATATACAACTTTGGCCGGGGTGAGAGTGGGGGATGGGAATGGATGGGAAGGGGAAACAAAGGAGGAGGCTACAATGCTTGATAAGAAATGTACTCATTACCTTGTCCATGTAATTGTAACCCCTCTGTATGGTATTTTCACAGTAAAAAAAAAAAGATTACAATATAGTAAAGCCCCTTGCACAACCAGGTTCCTTTCTGCATTATTTACCATAGCCAAGGTATGGAAACAGCTCGATGCCCCTACATGGATGAACGAATCAAGAAAATGTGCAATAAATAAACAGTGGAGTTTTACTCATTCATTAGGATTAATGGTATTACATCATTTGTAAAAGCATGAATGGATCTGAAAAAATATATATCGAATGAAGTTACTCTCAAAGAGACAAAAGGATTAGTGTTTTCTCTTATTTGTGGAAGCTAGAACTAATTTATGAATATACAAGTAAATACATATAGGGTCACATGCAAATGTACGCAAATGTATTAATCAAAGTATGGTATATGCAGGAGAGAATTCAAATGGTTTAATTCCTTTGAAAACTAACTCACTGTCCAGAAAAAATGAATACCAGAAAACTTACTCGAAAGGTGGAGGGGAAGATCAAGAGAAGGGAGGGAGATGAATGAAGAGAGGAACAGGAAGGAGAATGCAGTCATAACATTCTATGTATGTCCTATGAAACTTGGAAAACAGAGTAAGCATTGGTTTGGAAGGATGGGGAGAATGACGAAATGAGAGACATTGGTCATGATTCATTATACTTATAAGCTGATTTCTTGACTGTAACCCCCTGTGTAAAACCATTTAAAGATAATAAAAATACAATTAAATAGAAAGAGCAATAAAGGGGATGGACCCAAGTGATGGACATTATTTGCATATATGGAAAGATCACAATGAAACCTTATTGCACAATTAATTTATGCTAATAAAAATGAATGGAAAAGAAACTAGAAAAACCTAAACTGGGCAGGTTTAAGTGGGTAAAAATTCTGAATAACCACTAAGAGGAAAGCTCCTTTTATTACTTAAAATCTTGAATAGAAGCCTATTAAAATTATGTGAGGTAAAGTGGATACATTGTTCTACATAAAAGAAAAGCAGGTATGTGTATTCAGGAGTCAGGTACAGAGGAGGGCGTCTGGGTAATTACCTTCCTCATTGTTGGGAGCAGCAAGCAAACAAAGTTACCTCATTTCTATGTATCACACTAACTTTTAAGGCCAACAGAAAATGTACTGTGGGTTTTAGGTGACTGAATGTTTTTTTAAAAATCCCTTTTTCATTCTCTAATATTTTGAAATAGCTCATTGTCTAAAATATTTACTTGGTTATACAAGTTTCTATATCTAAGTAGTTATGCAGAATATGATTACTTTTATACTCCCAATATTCAGTCAGATAGAAATAGTTGAGTGAGTTCACAAACACAAGAAAACGCAGCATCCAAGGTTCTTTGGAGAAATAAGTGTCATAGGAAATTTAATATTTCTCGATGTAAAAGTACTCTAGATTGGGATAATTACTACAGGTTAGGCTTTCCTTTTTTTTTCCTTAAAATTTTAAAAGACATTTAACTTGCCTACATGGATATTATTAGAATCTGACCTTGAATAAATATTTAACAGCTTTGTAAGAAGAAAGTTATGTCTTAAAATTGCTATAGCAAGTGCAATGCCTCCTCACTAATAATTACCTTTTAGGACCAGGAATTCACTTTAAGCTGTGTTAAACATATCTCCCGTGAGAAGATTGACACATTAAATGTTTTCTTCAAAAATAAAACCCCAAATCCAAGCCTTCTTTTGAGTCATTACAAGGGGCCACCATGTATAAAACGTTAGCTGTAGCCTGTATCTAAGTCCATGTCTATGAATAATAACTGCAAATCAGGCATTTGTTTCAGGCATTTATGGATTCCAACCGTATGCTATACTGAAGAAATCAACAAATTTGCTTTCATAGAGTAGCTATAAAATCTGAGTTACACATTTCATAAATACTGGATTCGTCAACCTTCCTTTAGTCAGTTTGAGTTAATGTTTGACTTAACTATGAATATTATTATCATAAACATCTGCGTAAATAAACTTATCTTAAACTGAAACAAGGTAATATTTAAATAATTAAAAATTATATTGTTTGCTTATAAGAAATTAAAAAACCCATAATAAGTGTGAGGGTGTATTTAATTTTATGGGTATCCTAATAGGAGGATCCATTAAAAAATGAGTATTATAATCATTCTGCAAGCTGTATTGCAGTATTGAAATAGTTTAATGCTAGGGTAAGAGTAGTTTGGGGTAATTCACCCTCAATCAGACTTACAAAGTTTATCATGGTATTAGTACTATCCAGAAGAAAAACATTTCTTAAAACTTTTGCAGGCGATACCCCCCCAACAGTGGGCACAACTTCCCTTCTGGGAGGGTGTCGGCACCCCTGCATTGGGTGGCACGTATCGGCACCCCTGCACTGGTTGCTGCAGCCCAGCTTACCTGCCCGACTCGAAGGTGAACCACGTGGAATCCCGACCGTATCTCCTCAGGGAGCTGAGAGGCCACATCACCAGTTTGACCTTGGCGTTGTGGATATCCCAGAGATAGATATTCTCATGAGTGATCTGCATTGTGCATTCACCATAAATATCCAGATTCGGCGTAGGCATAAGATACACATTGAATCGTTCTGCAGACAAACAAAGGATGGAAAGGATTAAACACCAAGCGCCCTACTGTGGACAGCAGTGCTGTACTTATTTGTACCCTACCGACATCAGAAGCCACGGTCATGTCCTTGGTTGACACTGGCACACGCTGCAAAACATGACTACTTCCTACTTTGTGTCAGCAAAGGAGTTCATTAAAGTACCCCCCCCCATCTTTAAGCCATTCACTCACCCTTTCTACAGCTTTCATTTGTATGCATTTTCCACAGTGAGAATGAAGTGGTTAAACTGATGGAGGAAAGGGATAAAAGCTAGGAAGAGTCTCTGCCCAGATGGTGCTTAACTGCTTCTTCACACAATTCAAGCAGACATCGTAGCTGCAGTTCCTGCGAGGAATGCCTTAGTCTCTCTATTTAAGGGAGCACTGACTCAATGTCAAGTTTGCCACATGAAGTATTTAGTGCGCCATCACAATGACTCACTAGCTACTGGAGCACTGAACACTCCATTCCGTTTGTATCTCAAAATAGACCGCCGCTATGGTCTAATTCAACACATGATAATTGTAGAGCTACATTACTGCCTTTTGCAGATCTTCAGAAATGGCCATTGCAAAGAAAATAAAAATAGATAACTTATTCAATTCCTGGATTTTATGGATTTATGACTGAATATACTATTGTTAGGCACAATTCTCATCCTTGGTTTGCAATTTTCTTCCTGTCTCAAAGGCTACTGGAAGCTTCTGTAGCCTTGATTCCTATTTAATTTTGAAATGCAAAAAAGATTTGTAAATTCCAGGAAGTAAAGAACTTTATATAATCTATGAAGTACTCTATAAAAATTCTAGCTCTTAGAACCATATTCTCAGTTTATAGTAAGTGATCAATGAATATTGGCTAGCTGTATGAATAGAATAAATTATTCCACAATGAATATAGAATGTAAACATTGAAGACATAAAAAAAAGAACACGAGAACCATGATCACAAAAGTTAATGAGCTACCGGAAGGTGGCTCTGTGAGTTATTATTTGATTTCAAGGATGACTTTAGAGGCAGGACCATTGAATTAATCATTCTGATAGGCACAGCAATGCTGCCGTAGTTGGAATAGGATTGATATGTTTGGGAATGTTTTATCATCTACCATAACTTCATGAGCTTAAATGTGAAAGCCTGCTGGTGTGCAGCTGAACTGTCTATAATCTGTTATCTGGGGAATATCTTACCATCTAAAGAGTTTGCCAGAAACAAACAAAACAATATTCAGATTCCAAATGGGTTATAGGAAAGCTTAGACTTTAGGAGCCATACAGCTCAGGTTTAAACAAAAGTGTGAATACCTTTGGACAGGATCAGGCTGTTGACCCATGAAACGGATATGCACATGGATTTCTCATTTATGTTCTATGGAAAAGATGCATGGAGGTCGATTTTAGAGCACACAATGGAGAAAGAAAAAGTCCACATATATATTCCATATGTCTTAAAAGTGTTGGATGCGTGCAGCCTGGGAAAGCACAGACACAGCACCCCTCATCTCTGTTCCCAGAGTTATTCCCACGCCCAAGGGACTGCCTATATTAAATTCAAGGGGCACAACTTGCTATCAGAGTATGAATGAGAGGTGAATCCAGTGGGTTGATCCAGGAACAGAAATAACCCTTGGCCATATTTCCTTGGTCAAGACCCTTGTTGCTGAAATGTAGCCTCTCCATTTGCGTTAATCATATTCCACTGGCATGTAATGCTTCTCACTGCATCAGTTAGATTTCTGTGGAATCTGACGTGAGTGAGGAAAATGCTGCCCTTTTACTCCCTTGCCCCCCAACACCAATGCCAGTCTGAAACAGTCAAGTAAACCCTTGCCCAGATACTAAGAAACAATACTTCTTCCAGAATGTCGAAATAATAAAACACCACTAACCAACAAGTACTGCTGCTTACAGCTATGCTGACCACTGGTGATCAGAGCTCGCTATTTACTATGCAGAACACGCGAAAATAACCTTGACATGAAGTGTCCTTCACAGGATGGTGGTACATGACATACTGCCCGGAGGAGAACCCAGAAGACCTTGTGATTTTCCCTGAAATGTCTGTCTACTCCAATGTTAGAAGATAAAACTGAGTAGTAATAGTACACAAGAATGTTTTAAGAAGTAATGTTAAAGGAGGAATGAGCAGAATTTGATATATTGCAAACATGTACGGAAATACCACAATGAAACCCTTTTCTACCACCAATGCATGCAAATAGAAAAAAAAAAACAAGGGAAGAGTAGAAACATTATATAGGACACTAGAGACAGTTATAAAATAATAAACAAGTGAATTTTATAAGATTCACATAATATAGGGCTGTAGAGATTAAAAAACACAGAGGTACCTTTATAACCAAATAAAATGTGATTGGCTAATTCACCCTGAAGGAGTTTCTTTGGGACTGAACTCTAAGCTGTGCAAAACAAGCAACATTTATTTTCACACCTCGTTCTCTCTTTCTGCCATCTACTTTTTCTTTCTCTGGGAATTTTTTATCCTAGCACCTCCAATTAATTTCTTCGTGTCACAGTTTAGAATTCTCCGTTCTTTTTTTATGCCATTACCTTGCAACTTTTGAAAGAAATTATCCTAAAAATATTATTTTCAATTTTCAAAATGCATTATCCCCTAGTGCCTAATTTTCAAGGATTTCAGATTAATTTAATCCATCAGGATATAAAGAGAGAGGCAGCATATTATTTCACATACCTGCTTTTCACCAGATTCTATTATTGTGAGAAAAGAATCCTGCTGCTTCACTATGAACAAATTATTTCTCTCTTTTTTTGTAAAAACACAGTGTTTTACTAAAAATTGTTAAGCCTTTCATTGGAAAGTCTATTTCAATATGGTGGAGGTGAACAGAGCGCTTCTAAAATGATTGTGTGTGTGTGTGTGTGTGTATCTATCTTCATGAAGAAAATGTAAAAACACTGTTAAATCTTGTCACTTTTAAAAGTTAAGAACCCTTTGTTGAGATCCCTCTACACTTAATATTTCTGGTAGATCTGGGTTCTACTTATTCCCAAGGGAGTATGAGGCTGCTCCTCTGAGATTTTTTTTTTTTTTTTTGGTTGGTTGTGGGGCTTGAACTCTGGGCTTGGGAACTTTCCCTGTGCTCTTCAGCTCAAGGCAAGCGCTCAACCTCTTGAGCCACAGCAGCACTTCCGGTTTTCTAGTTGTTTTTATTGGAGATCAGAGTTTCACAGACTTTTCTGCCCAGACTGGCTTTGAACTGTGATCCTCAGGTCTCAGCCACCTGAGTAGCTAGGATTACAGGAGTGAGCCACCGGCGCCTGGCTCCTCTGAGGTTATTAATCTGTGAAACCCATTTTAAGATATGGCCTGGAAAGTAGTACAGAAACCAATCCTGTTGAAAGTGACTCTCCATTCTCTAAGGATGAAGCAAGCATATAAAAAAACATGGGAGGAGGAGAATGGAGAGAACAAGATACGTTGTACTCAGAACCCGACAGGCAATTGTAACCTCTCTGTACAACAGTAATAAAAGTAACTATTTCCTAACATCTGCTTCAATAAATTAATCTAACTGCAAATGATGCATGACCATTTGGAAAGGGAGACCCTACGCCAGGTGGAACCAAAGAAGGCAAAGAATACAGAAAGAAGGTATAAGACAGATCATTTACAATGCACCAAAATATGGATAATCAAGTATATTTGGTTTAATATGATCAAGAATAAGGCACCATCATACTTAGTTGTTGGTGGCTCATGCTTATAGTCTTAGCTACTTAGGAGGCTGAGGTGGGTAGAAGGAGGTTCAAAGCCAGCCCAAGTTTAAAACTTCAAGAGACTCTATCTCCAATTAACCATTAAAATGCCAGTGGGGAGACCTGGAATAAGTGATAGAGTGTCAGCCATATACAAGAAAACTGAGTGGGATTATAAAGCACTGAGTCTAAGCCTTGGTACGGTATCACATGCGCGTGTGAGTGCACACACAAACAAACATACACACATACACACACACACACAGAGAAAACAAATGCTGCCATTATAAAGGACAAAACAAACAAACAAACAGCCATTTCCAAGTAGCCTAAGGAATTGAAAGGAAACTACTCATCTGGTGATAATGTCCTAAAATAGAACAAAAATCCTAATATAATAACTGTCAAATATATGGGTAAACAACTTTCAAAAATTGTGTGCAATCAATTTTAGGGTAAAATGTTGCTTACTGACATAAAACACAATATAATTGGGAGTTTAAAAACCCAAATGTCTTGCCCAGGAATTTTCATTTATTTGTTATCTTATTTTTTTTTACTAGCTTATATGAGTTATACAAGACATGGATTTTTATGTTGTGAAAATTTAGGGTTCCATATGAATTCACATATAAGACCACGCAGTTTTATTTTAAATATCCAAAACAATAAATAAGATGGAATACTTATTAAACCATTTTGTTCACCCGAGGTAAGTATTGGTATTGAATATTCAATGACATTTACAAAGTCATTTTTCCTTAGGATTCAGTGAGCCAATAAACGGACCAGGCCCAAAGAAGGCCTAAAATATTGGCACAGTGATAAATCAGGACTGGTGTAAAGGGTATTAAACCAAGTGCGGAATGATAAAAATTGGGTAAATTAAGGTGTGTGAGAAAGAGTAATTGCTCAGGACAAATAAGTCAAGGCAAAGGGTCTCAGGCAGTGCAGAAAGGAAGGGAGCACTGGTCTTCCTGAAGTCTTCCTGAAGAATTCAAGAGTAGATCTAGTTTCTGGCAGGAATAAATCCCAGGATGGTTGTTAGTCTAAGCCTGGTTGGTGGAGGTCAATGGAGCATGTAGCTGCAGAAACAAAAACATCAGAGATGGCTTTTGTCACAAAGTAGATCTCACCCAAGCACAAATAAACAGGAAGAAAGAGGGGGGAGGGCTTCAATCAGTAATAATGTCCACACTGTAGAGTACAGAGGGAAAACTTTAAAAGGAGGAACCCCCAGAAGAGCAGAAATGTGCTAAGTTTCCCTTGTAGTAAACAATGTTTTCAAATATTGGCTTTTGCCATATATGGTGTAATGATTAATTACTCTTTATGATATTGGAGTTTTGAGATGAGGGCAAATAGTCTATCACTTGAGACACGCCCCAGCCCCTTTAGTTATGACTCAGATAAGGCCTCGTGCTTTTCCCATGGGGCCAGCCTGTACAATGCCCCCTGCCTCATGTGTAGCTGCGATTACAGGAATGAGCTGCTCTATCTGAAAAATAAACTAAACACCAAAGGATCTGAAGCATCGCTCGGGTGTTAGAGCCTTTGTTTAGCAGATACACTGCTCCGAGTTCAATTTCCTGTACTACCAAAATAAATCAAATGTTCTGGTCACCTTTCCCCCACAACTGAACGAACAGAACACCTTTCACTACCCTGCTGCCTGGTGACACACGGGCCTTCTTACTGCTGAAGTCTTTCCTCCATCCTTCTCCTGGACGTGGGCCACAGAGAAGCAGTCGTGTGGTGTGGCTGTTTGGAAGCCCGTCTCACTATAAGGAATCCACGCTGTCCACTCAACTACTCCCACATTGCTGTCTCACTAAAAGTAGACATGTGTCTGGTCCAGACGCTGATCTGTAAAATCTGTTCCCAAGAAAAACCTCAATCCCCAATTTGCCACCTCAGTTCAGAACCATTATAGCACCTGGAACTAGAACCAGATCCAGGACCAGGAAACCTACAAACTCAGGTTTGAAGCCATCTGGTCCCCGTGTGGGCCGTGTGTGTGTGTGTGTGTGTGTGTGTGTGTGTGTGTGTGCGCGCGCACGTGCGCTATTCCAGAGTACGGTAAGATTGGAATCCAGTCATCCAATTCTGTACAGGTACGTGCCCCCTCCTTTCCCTCTTTATCCTATGAAAGATCCCCCAAATCCTCTTCAATTAGTACTCTATCCTGTTCCAAAGATTATCTGTTAATCCACACCTCTGGGGGGGACCTCTGAGTCAACAAGAAAACCTCATTCTGCACTCTATGAACAACTGTCACTACACCACTGCACAACATGAAATTTTAGTAAGACTGCAAATTCAAGAAGCTGTTTACTACATGCCACCTATGCAAAAGATCATGGACATTGATCTAATGTGAAACATGGCAGAGGAAGCACACAAGAGTCTGCCACTTGCAAAACTGGATGTAGGCCTGATATTTGTTACTAAATACTAACCCGATTTGGAATCTAATCACCCTGGTGTTTGAAACAATCTGCTTTGTTCTTTCACAATTACAGGAGGTGCTAAAGGAATGAGGTAGAATCCTATCTGAGCAGAACATAAGGAGACATTTCAAGGTCATTCTGTAATATACATTCTTACTCATAAAATGGTCACTCTTTCATTCCAGATCCTTACAAAAACGGGCAGATGTCTGCTTGTTGCGATACATCCATACACTGGTATAAGGCAATTAAGCAAGATTTGTAGTACTCTTCAGAAACTGTGACTCCATTTCCACCCAAGCTGAAAACTTGTTAAAATTTATTTTATGATAATATGACAATAAGTTTCTTCACCAGCCACCATCTGTTTATTGCAAGTGGTCTCTGCGAATCCAAACACATGCATGCCCTGAATCAATCTGTAAAATCCTTAACTATTTTTTAATCTCCCTACAATTTCCATTTTTTAAAAAACAAAAGCAACTATCCACAGTATGTTATCTGCATTTCCAAGTAAATCATATTCATCACAGTGAATGGTATTAAAAAATCCTCAACAGTTCAACTTTTGCTATTCCTTAAGGAGAAAACCTTGTTTCAGTGTATTTTCATAGAGAACATAGGTATTCTTCTTGTCATTATATTGCATATGAAGCATTATCTGGAATATTCCACATGCTTGAATATAAGCAAGTTAAGATGCTATTAAAAATTCCTTGGGATCAAACTTTAATAAATGTAAAATATTTCACTATTGCTATGTTATAATTCCACTTAATGATTATTTGGTAAATATAGAAATGCAGCAATTTTGCCTAATTCAAATTAAGCTTCAAGGGAGGTGGGGAGGGAAGGGATGGTGGGAGAAAAACAAAGGAGGAGTAAGAATGCTCAACAGAAAATGTCCTCATTGCCTTACTCATGTAGCTGTAACCCCTCTGTACAGCATCTTTACAATAAAATAATTTAAAAAAACAAAATAGCTTATTTTTAGCTCATCTTGCTGAATAACTTGCTCTTTTGTTATCAAATTGGATTTTTAAACTCATGTATATAATCATCGTTTTTGATATCTTTGCTTATTACATATTAACATTAGAATCACTGGACCAAGTATTTCACATGCTTTTAAGTATCACATCTTGACAAATAACTTAGCAGAAACTCTTTACCAATTCATATTACATATATATATATATATATATATATACACACACACACATATATCTATACATTTAATGCAGTTATTTAAATGTTATTTGCTAGATTTAAAAATATTAGGTCTATTGTTTCTCTTGATGTTTTTAAGAATTCTGTACACTAGAAACTTATTCATTTAGAAAAAATGCTTCATCCTAGATTTCTAATAATTTTGGCTATGCTACTTAATTCCAGATGGTAGAAAGTAGTTTTATTATTATTTTGTAATAAATCCCCATTGTTGAAAGTTTAAGCGGCACTGGATCATAGTATTTACATCTTATGCATGGTGTTCAGGATCATTCTGTGATCAAGATACAGAATGCCTTTATGTCACCCCTTCAAGTTTCCTTCTGCCATGTTCTGGTCCCCTCTCCCTCAGACCCAAGTGACGCTCTGATTTCTAGCACTGTAAATTACTCTCGTCTATTCTAACAGGCTCTTGTGAATTGGTAGCAGCCACCTTTAGTACATCACTAATTTATTCCTTCTGTAGCTCTCCATCTAGTTATTTACTTATGTTAGAGATACTGCAGTTTGAATTCAGGGCCTTGCCAGACAGAAGCTCTACCATGAAGCCAGACCTTTACTTTCTTTTAAAGTTTTTGAGAGCGATTTTGTCAAAGGTAATTTGGATTTTTATGATTTCAATTACCTTCAATCACTCTTGCTTTCAGGGTTTGTGTAAGGAATCTCTGTGTATCTTTACATTGTATCCATCTTAAACTAATGTTTGATGATGATGTTAAGCAGGATTCAGGCTCATTATGTTCTTAAAAATAGCTATCCTAGAACAACTCATTTAAGAAGTTTCATTTAGTCACTTTATTTCTAGAAGTAACTAGCAGGTTTATGGAAAAACAGGGCTTTGGTGTCTGTGTTAAATATTATCTGTCCATATTCTCTGTCCTGTGCTTTTCAGTCTCTTAGTTCTGTCAATCTCATTAACTTTTCTTCATCTCAGTTGTTCAGTTGCTGATATAAGGTCCTGAAAGTAGGAACTCATTTCAACATGGTACCTCCCTCTCAAGATGCTTTGGCTAGGTGTGGTCCTTTGCCTGCCAAATGCATTTAAACAGCCGTGGCAAACCACTGGAGTTATTTCTGACTTCTGGGACTTTTATGGGGTTTGTGTTGCACCTAATTTGGGAAGAACTGACATCTAAATGGCCCTGCAAATTCTAGCCATAAGTATGGATTGTTCTTTTTTAGTATAATGCACTATTTAGTTATCTAATTTTTACAGTAGTTTGGTTGTTTGTTCATGAAAAATGTTTGTAACTCTGTTACTTGTCTAGACATTGTTGGCTTTTAGTTACTTTCCTAGTAGTATGAGTTGTAGATTTATCCTTTATTTTCTAAATTTTGCATCACTCAATGGTACAACCACGTGTCACCGCAGTTTACAGGGAAATCACAAAGTAATTGAAATTTCTCTAATGGTATGAGATTCTTTAGCTTTTCTATTTCTTCTTGACGTCATTTGAACTAAGTAATATAAAATGAGATTATTTAACCCACCTGAGAAGTGAATGCCATTTTAATAAAAATTTGTTCAAGCTTATTATTAAAACTGATGCTTTATATATTTGGCTGGCTTTATTTCATAGGGTTCCTGAACTGTATCCTTCTCCAACTTTTTTTTTCCAACCTGTGAATTTTAGAGGTTCCAAACAAATATTTATTCCTTGTGGCTGGTATGACCCTTAGACATATCCCCTACTTTCCCTCCACAAATGTTTGTTTATCGAGGTGTGGTCTCACAAAGTAAGCAAGGTTGGCTTCAAACTCTCAGCTCACCGCCCCCGCCCGCCTCCCAATGCTAGGATGAAATGTATGTGTATAATAAATAAATTTACTATTTATCATGTGATAACCTAGGTTCTAGTAATGAATGGTTCCTATCAGCACCTTAAATTTGCTGCCAGAAAAATGCAAAGCTTTACAAAAATCAATTGAGGTGAAAGGCTGAAAAGTGATGATCTAAATAGCCATCCTGAAAGATTCAAAAATGAGACCATGAAACCTTAAATCAAGTGGTGAGCGATTTAGCATATGAAAAAGAGCAGAACATATCAGTTTGGAACAGAAGTTGCTGTAACAAAGTCCCACTTGTGGGAGTCTTAAATGGAAATTTTCTCACAGGTGTGGAAGGAAGAAGCTCAAGAACAAGATAGATCTTTCCTAAGAACTTTCTCCTTAGATTTGGGGTGACGGCCTTTGCTGTTGTCTTCATATGGTATCCTATTTATGTCGATCTGCCATAATTTTCACATTTATATTTGTGAATATCACTCACTTGGACTAGGCTTTATATAGATTGTATATGTGTGTGTGAATATATATATATATATATATATATATATATATGTAACTTTACCTTAAATTTCTTTTAAAGTTTCTAACTCCACATAGCCTTTGTTCTAAGTGGTAGGAACAACAGATAAACTCATCTGAAGGACCAAAATTTAGCCCATAATACAGAAAAGGTATCAAGCAAATAAGTAAATCACTGGTGATACAAAGTAAGAAAATCAAAGGCTAGAAAAGAACCCTTTTATATCAATAGTGGTAATGTACACCAATGCAACCACTATGTTAATCAGTATAGACCTTCCTCAAAAAACTAACAATGGACGTTCTGACCCTCATGAACTATTCTTGCACATAAATCCAAAGGACTTTAAAACAACAAACTAGAGAGTTACCTGTATTATGCTTATTGCAGTTCTGTTCACAATAGCCAAACGCAGGAAATCAGACAAGGTACTGATTGTTTATTGTTGTTTTGTTTTGTGTTTATTGTTGTTGTTTTGTTTTGTTTTTGGTATTGGTCCTGGTACTTGAACTCAGGGACTGTGTAGTGTCTTATTTTTTTTTGCTCAAACCTAGAACTTCACCACTTGAGCCACAGTTCCACTTTGGGTTTTTTGGTGGCTAATTTGAGATAAGATTTTCATGGACTTTCCTGCCCAGGCTGGCTTTGAACCATGTTGCTCAGCTCTCAGCCTACTCCAGAGGCTGAGTATTGATTGTTTATGTTACTGATGGAGAAGTCTTGTATCTGGCACAAATTGGATCCACTTTTTATGTTCCTTCCAACTGCAATTGTAGGAATTTCTTACAAGTAAGTTGATTCTTGGTTATGAATTCACTTTTGCCATTATTAACATGCCATACCTGTTTTCTATACATGTTATTATGTGCTATGGATCCATAGTATTTTCAACATTACCATAGGCTATCTGAAATATTATTAAAAACTTGAAAGTCCTGAAAATTGTAATATTTTAATATTTGATATGTCCAGTTACTACAATCTTCCTCTTGACAGTGTCATTGAAAGTTGTGTATAATTTGCATGTGTGTGTGTGCAAATTTACATTTGCTTCATCTTACACTATGTAGAATTTAAAGTTGATCTGAAAGCTGCTGAGAGCATGAGATAATGATGATTATGGCAAAGGACTTAATCGATCACTACTTTTATCTTAGCAGTGCATACTCGTTTTCACCTTTACAAATCATTTGCATAACTATCTATTCTTGGCTTGCCTCAGAGTAAAAAGAACCAGGCTGTCTCAAAAGTCAGGAAAATGCTAGAGTAGGAGTAGGAATAGTATTTTTGAATGTCAAATAATGCTGTGGTCCAGACCTAGAGTGTGACTTCTTCTGATTATAAACACCACAAGAACATCAAGAGTCACATTACTGTCATTTCTTACACCAGTTCTGTGTGCATAAGTATCTTGCCCATTAAGAGAAAAATTCAAACTAAATCCATGCACATAATTCACAAGCTAAGAAAGTGATGCTTCTGATGAAGAATATAAGATCTATTTTAATACCAAAATGACTTAAGAGAAAACCTCTAAATCTATACAGACAGATCTTTTATAAACATTTGTACATATTTATGACTTCAAGAATGTATTAAGAAGTTAATGATTTTGTTTATTTTAGAAGGTTTCTTATGCTTGAGAACTCTGGAGCAGTATTAAGCCAATGAGGGAGCAGCTTTAAAAAAAGTTAAAACTCCAATTATCTAGCTTAAACAATATACACTTTTCTCTCACATTTAAAGTAAAATCAGCGCTTAATGCTGTCTGGGAATAGGAATCACCTCTCAGACCATCATCAGATGTGAAAGTCAGGACTGGATGAAAATAAATCTCAGTCTTGGTCATATTCTTTTATAGTCTATGTTACTTACCTCAGGGGGACTCTCAAATAAACTTATTTTATGCAAGATGAAATCTGTCAATTAGGAAGTGAGAAAAGTGGGGAATGAGGGTAAAACCCATGCCAATCTGTGTTCTGTTATCTCCTAGCTGCAGATGAATTATTCAGCTAGCCACTGTAAATTTGGACACCCTGAGCTATTCTGCTGAGATGTCCTTTATTGTCCTGCTGTGGTATGTATGATAATTTAAAAAGTATCAGCTCAGTCTCAATGGGCTAAGAAAAATGGAGGAAAAGCATTGTCTGTGCGTGGGGGAGCCCCTGTGATCTGGGATGCCAAGTGCAGGCGAGTCCCTGGGAAGGGAACTCCTTCCTAAGGCTTTTGTCGTAATGCGAACCACAGCAGAGGGCTGCTGAGCAGGCATGCCTGAGTGTCCCTCTGCATGTGTATTGAAGTTAGGCTTAATTTCTTTATGAGGCACCATGTAGCTTTTGAGGGACATTTAAATGAATCAAATACTACCTGCTACAGTTTTATAACTGCTCATAGACTTGTTAAATATATATATATATATATATATATTTTAAGTATATATATATTTCAAAAACTTATGGACTATATTTAATGGTTGGATGATAAAAAATAAATCGAATATAAGCATCTGTGTCATTGGTGATATTATAATGCCATGTTTGCTGTGAAGTATTCCACAGCAATGATTTTTTTCCTTTGTTTTTCCTTGCACTCCTTGTAAAAATGAAAACACGTACTTTTCACACAGCTCTTGCGTTTAACTCCGTATTTGTCTTGTCTAGAACATCCATATTGAAAACCTCTCTTTATATTCTAGCGAAATGAATAGAATCATCACATTAGAAAGAGCATTCTAGCAAACTAGAGGGTTATAGTATCCATGTGGATAAATACCACACGCAATGAGAATGTTTAAAAACATACAATGCTGCGGAAGAGACATAAGATGTTTCTACTTGTAAGTTTAATTTATGTGCTTTCATATTTCCATATGTAGTACTTGACAAAACTTTATCAGTAAGTTTGTCCTTTTTTAAGTTGTGAATGAGCAGTATAGTTTATTCAACACAGTTATGAATGTTCTGTGCTTAGAATAACTCTCAGAAAACAAATCAGAGAAATGGAAATATGAGTGTGGGGGAGGAAACAGAGTATGGAAAAGCAAAATTGAGCTATAGAAATGCTTTTGGATCTTTATAAAAACTATCTGAGTATCTATCTCTCTGTAATTATACATACATGCATATATATCTATATTATATCTATTTTTTCTTTTTTTATCGTGAAAATACTGTAGAGGGGTTACAATTACATGGCAAGACAATGAGTACATTTCTTATCAAGAATTGTAGCCTCCTCCTTTGTTTCCCCTTCCCATCCTACCTCTGCCACCCCACCCAATCCTCCCCCCCCCACCAAAGTTGTAAAGTTCGTTTTTCCACATAGACTTGTACATCTCATTGTTGCAATGGAGCCACCTGTATCCCTATTTAAACTATTTGTTTTTCCCTTCCCCTCCACAAATTATACCAACATCAAATACAGTGAAAGCAGGGGTTATACCGTGGGGGAGGGGGAGGGACATACAAAGCAACAAAGAAATCATCTTATAAAGTGTTAGAAACAATCACCTGAAAGAAAAAAAAAACCATTTGAATACATATGTTAGGGTTCATTTCTCTAACATCAACTTATCTGAACCTTTTTGTATCTACTTTTTCTTAGTTACTAAGACAAGTCTTAGTAGTGGTTAATAACAACATTGTGACATGTACCAAAATGCATACAATCATCAACAGCTCTTGCTTTTACCTGTGTGACCTCATTTATTCTCCGTGTTTGCCTCTGCAATTACTTTTTAATAAGGAGTGCTAGCTTCCCAATAGCCCTCAGCTTTTCCCCTGACCATCAAATACTAATAACACTGTAAAGTTTCTATCTTCCCAGTAACAGATCTTTTGGTGAGGCTTATATCTACTAAGAAATAGTGGGAAATAAGCTCACAGTTACACTGAAATGTAACAAAAATCTCACACTGAACAATCAATTCATGACTTTCGTTTTGTTACAGGATTCCATGAAGAGCAGGAGGCATCAGAAATGGCTTCTAAACCAGCCAACAGTGTAATAAGGAAACAACCCGAGGCACACACCTACATTTCACGATATCCTGAGGTTTCATCTTCTGTGGCATTAGCCAAATACCCTAACAGCCTTTGGTGACCACCTTTACATCAATCAACTAAAAGTAACCGACTAAAAGTAACACAAAAAGCATGCTATTTATCTGGAAGCCTTTTCCGGCACAGCTTTCTCTACCCATGTGCGTGGACAGACGGCCTGTGCTGTGCCCGGGCGTTTTCTGTCGTTAGTTGCCACCGTGAGAAAGTCACTCGGTAAAGCTGGACTGACCCGTTTCTTGGGGCTGAACCCTTTCTCGGATCTCTACAATTTCTAGCACTGCGCCCTGAAAAGACCCGTGAAGGCACGTGGCAATCTCAACTGACCGTTCTGCTCCCGCTGCACTCCGGCTGCCAGCAGGTCGGGCTCCCCCAGGCTGATGTCGTTGAGCCGCGTGCCCAGACACTCCATGCACAGGTGCTTGCACCACTCCTCCGCCTCCAGCTCTGGAAGTGAACACAGGGGTCAGCGTCACCAGGGGTCAGCGTCACCAGGGGTCAGCGTCATCCAGGGGTCAGCGTCACCAGGGGTCAGCGTCATCCAGGGGTGCTGGAAAGATGGCCAGGTCGTTTGTCCTGAGCCATTCGCCCAGGAAAACCAGGTAGGAGTTAACTAAAACTACACTCACAGGGTGGAAAAAATACCATCCCACTGTGATTTCCTATTTCGAAATGACCTGCGCAAATCATTTTACATTATTCATAAATACTTGACCTTTTACTCAGAGAATGGTCTATGCATATTTGTTTCCAATCTATATTATTTTTTGATCGATTAAAGTTTGGGCCAGAAATTGCTTAGAAAAGTGAACTGAAATGTAAAATTAAAAAAAAAACATATGGAAATGAATATCGGAAAATATCAGACGAGCCTGAGCCAGCGAATGTCTTCTTGATTCTGGCTGGCAGGTGTGTGGGCCGCTGGTCTGCCCTCTGAGTCACTGTCCCTTACGATGGCTCAGGGATCTCTCAGGGAGAGGATCACTTTCTCTCTAAGCATCACAACGGAAGTGGCTCTTCTGACCCAAAAAAAACCCTAGTCATGCCCAGAGAGACACAGGATGCATTTTTTCCTTCTATGTGGAAGCTGGACTTATAAACGCATATGTAAATACACTGGGTTGTTACACAAGGGTATATGCTGACAAACATATTGATTACATATGGTACATTCCCTTAAAAAGGCAAAGTTCTCAAAGTAAAACATCAGGAATCTGGTACTTAAAAGTGGTGGGTGGGGCTGAGGGGGAGGGGCGGACTAATGAAGAGAAGACAAGAGTGTGGCCAAGAATGCCTTGTATATCTTACAACATTACAAAGAGGGAAGGGACGGGTAGGCAAGGATTGAGTGAGGATGCTGAAAGGGGCTACAGTGACCCTGACATGCTGTATTCAGACTCCTCTGTGCAATGTCAACTCCTCTGTACAACTAAAGATAATAAGAATTAATTAACGCATAAAAAGGAATTAAAACCAGGACTGGATATTTACTCTGCAGATGCAGGAAGAAAGCACTGAAGTTTAATATTTTGGCGCAAGTTCAATATCACTTACGGAAACGGGATCACAACGCTGGCATTGACACTTGCCCAGAGATGTTTCTGACTTTTCCGTAAGTCTGTACTAGAGCTGTTTAACATAGATTCCCATCAACCCTCTTGCTTGGTGTGGATGCCATCCCAACCTTTGCCCTGACATTTCTATCTCCTCATAGCAAGTTCCCTGTGACAGGTTTTCGTGACTGCAGGGATGTAAATACCAAGTGCCTTCAATGGTCAGCGTCAACAAATCCGGGAGTTCCTTCTTCCTGGGCCATGCTGCCTTTCCCACAAAAATAGTTTTGATCAACTCAATGCCAAGACAAATGTGTCATTTCTGTTTCGTATTATCAGGGCCATAATATTGATTAGAAAATAAAGCCAAAAGAACATTCTGCTTACCACAAGTATTAGTCTATTAATAATAGATCTAAAACAACAAATGATTCCAATCTTCCAGTTGTGTCCCTGTACAAGGCACTGTCTGCATACTGTAGGAATGTCCTGGGCCTTATTCCCCATCCTCCAAAGTCCTGACACACTGCCCTAAACCTATGGCTCACCCTAGACTCCGAGACTTTCAGGGAGGCCCCTCCACATTGACCCTATTCTCATACCCTTTGTGGGGACAGCGATCACACAGCTGGACGACAGGCTGCCCCCGCGAGGAGCGGCAACCGTTGCGTGATAGCTCCTTTGAAGGCTAACACCGCGCAGAGATCCGTGCAGAACCCAGCTTGCTAGAATGACCCATCAGAATGCAGTTTGATCCAGACTGTTCAATTATGCAGACCTTTCTCCATCCGCTCCAGTTCCTCACCTATGCAAATCTAAGACAGGGTGGGAGACTCTGGCTCCTGTCTCTCATTATGGCAGGCTAAAAATGAATTAAATGCACTTATTGCCTTTCCTCATTTGTTGTATTTATTTGATTTCTGAGATTTCCTAGAGTTGGGTCTCTGTCGTTGGGCTCAGGTAACCTAAAATGATTCAGGTTCATCACCAGCCTGAGTCAAGAATCAGGAGGATTCCAAAGTCAGCGTGGTCCCTTAGCTGAAGTCAGAGGCCAGGGCCTGAACATGCAGGCTTTTCCTCATGATCCCAAGAAATCACCCTTTCTAATCACCAGGCCTCTGTATACCTGCTGGGTACTGGCTGAGGTTCATCGCGTTGTCAAAACCTAAACAGAAAACCTTTTCCCTTGTCAAACAAGAATGCCAGACTCCAAAGAAAAAAAAATCATAAAGGAAATGACATTGGAAATAGTTTTTAATGGATATATTGAATTTTAATTTATAGACCTTTTTTTAAATTGAAAGTTCTTACAGCAACAAGCAAAATCTAACCGATTTAGTTTGCATAATATATATCAAGAAATTCTTGAGATTTCTGTCATGGGAATTAGTATGGATATATATTCTTTATGTCTTGAATTTTCCTCAGAAAGCTGCTTTGAAAATTATAGGTAAAAATCCATTGCAATCAGCATCTTATGTGCATTACTCTACCTAACAGCATTTGCAGTTTTCCAAAGATCATAGCTAGTATGCTAACTGGCTTAAAAATGAAAATATTACGTAGTCCAAGCACTGGGATTCAATGTTTCTTGTAAGTAGTTAGGGTATGCAGAGAAGCTCAAGAATTAGATGTTTCATTCCTTCTTTCTGCTCACTTTTTTTTTTGTCCTAGAATTTAATAAGATGAAGAAAGCAATCATATACGAAGGTTCTATGAAACAGGAGCTGCAGAATGCAGGGCAGATGCCAGGAACGTTTCCTATCCCAGCACTGAGGAATTTATAGGCCTCCATCAAGCGTCATTTGCTTCAGCACTTTAGTAATTAGAACAGAAGAATCAAAATAGATCTGGGTACTGGTGGCTCACACCTGTTATCCTAGCTACTCAGGAGGCTGAGATCTGAGGATCGAGGTTCAAAGCCAGTCTGGGTAGGAAAGGCCTTGAGACTCTTATATCCAATTAACTGTCAGAAAACTGGATGTGGCACCGTGACTCAAATGGTAGAGCACTTGCCTTGAACAGAAAGAGGCTCAGGGACAGCACCCAGGCCCTGAGTTCAAGCCCCAGGCAAGAGTAGTAAAAATAGAATCCATGCACTCATAAGAAAGACTGAACTGTAACTGAGTTTTGAGAAGAAAGAAATAGAAACAGAGTAAGCTCTCTGCAATTCAAATAGAACTAAGGGTTTCGGTTTCATGCATTTATTGTGAACTCAGTATACATCAGGCAGTGTGTTAGAGGGTTATAGGAAAAGCATTAGTTCTGCTGTCAATAATTTCCAAATCTAGTGACTCAGACCGGTGAGTTCTGTATATATTGCTCCATGCTGATAACCCAGCCATGCAGAAACTGAGCTAAAGTCTTGGCAGGATGGGAAAACTTCAGAACAGGACCTTCAAGGCAGTAGGAAGAAAGCAAGGTGAGTGTACATGACCGTGTGTCAAGTGTGCATATGAGTGTGTAGGAGTTTTATGTGTGGGTGGGTGTGCATGCTGGGCGGGGGGGCTCCGCGTGTGTGTCCATGTGTTCCGAGTGCAGGGAGAGGCAGGGAGGAGGAAGGAAGGAAGATGGCTGGGGCAGAGAGGGAAGAGGGCTCTGCAGAACCTGAGAATGGCAGCGGCAACAGCCAGGATGGCTTGCATTTCACGCGGGGAAAGCGGGAGGAAGAAGCATGCCCTCATTCCTTCATTAGTATTCGGCGCGATTCCGTCCAAGCCTTCATCATGAAGGTATCACCCTTGGTCATCTCCATATTTAATGTAACAGTTTGGCTGAAGAGAAGGTGAATTTGTGTCTTTTCATTGTTTCATCTGATTTTGATAGTCACCTTTCAAATCATGATGGCTATACCTTATGTTTTTATTTGTTCTTAGGGCAACTTCTATGTGTTAAAGCCTTCTCTCTCTCTTATTGCATGTCATTCTGTCCTCCAATTATTTAACTAGGGGTTTTCTCTGAATTACCTTTCATCTCTCTCTCTCTCTCTCTCTCACACACACACACACAAAATCAACCAGTGCTAGGGACTGAATCCAGTACCTCACATTCTAGGAAAGCATGTTATTGAGCTATATCCAAAGCACTTCTCTCTCTCTCTCTCTCTCTCTCTCTCTCTTTCTCATCTACCTATCATCTCTCCATCTCTCTTATCTGTTTATCATCTATCAACCACCTATCTACCTATCATCCATCTATTTATCTATCTCTTTGACTGTACGTCTGTCTATCCACCTGTAGATTGGTAATTTTTGTTACAGAGTTAAGTACAAATAAAAGTCCAGATACCTACTGTCTTTTGTCATTTGGCCTTGCTGAGACTGAATAGATTTTTGAACTTCTTAACCTACACATGCTATATCATTGAATTTCCTTCTGGTGAAATAAAGACCTTGGAAATATTTCATAAAGTTTTATGTTTTTCTCTTTATGATAGAAGTGTGCTTTAATTAAGCTGTTTTTTTTTTCAGAATAGATTGTGGCTAGATTCAAATTCTAAATTCTCTACAGTGAAAATTAACTCTTTTTTTTTCATTAGGAGTAGGATTGAATAAATAAAATTGAATAAAGTAGAGGGCTGAGATTTTGTATTATCCTACAGGGAAACTGCAAGATGTCTGAAAATAACATGATACATGAAAAAAAAGAGATGACATAGTAATGTGCAGTGTATGCCAAATGGGTTGATGGGCTGTGAGGAGAGGAGGCTTGGAGACGGTGCCAAACAGAAACCCTTCCACTGAAGATGGTGATTCCCTGGCTCCTTCCCATCTCCTCTTTATGGAGTTCTGGGAAGGCAACAGTAAGACTATAGGCCAGGAAACAGAAGAGCTTTTTTACAGAGGAGGCTTTCCTAGATGTCTGTTGAACAGATTATTGTATTCAAGCTTTATTGCTTTCATTAAATTTGGGCCTAAGGAAAATGACATTAAACTTAAATGATTCAAAATTATCTGTATTTGAAAACAGCGAGAATAATTTTCATCATATACACGGGAAGCGTGTTATGAACAAAAATTCACACAAGCAGAATTTGAAAAGCCTGTTGTCAATGTCACGTGACTATCATAAGTTGCAGGTGAATTCATCACTGGATTTAGCCTTTATTAAAAATCTTAAGGGGCTGGGACGGTGGCTCAGTGGTAGAGCGCTTGCCTTGCATGCATGAGGCCCTGGGTTCGATTCCTCAGCACCACATAACCAAAAAAGAAAAAAGCCAGAAGTGGCACTGTGGCTTAAGTGGTAGAGCGCTAGCCTTGAGTTGAAGAGCTGAGGGACAGCGCCCAGGCCCAGAGTTCAGGCCCCTCGACCGGACCCCCCCAAAAAAAACCAAAATAAAAATCTTAAGACAATGTAGGTTCAACACTTTATTTTTTTGCCTTAACCATAACTGCTAACTCTTTAAAAATGTTTCAAATACTGTGGTTACCACTCAACAAAGCAGTTTATGCGTAAAATGCATCTTGATCAACATCACCCCTTCCAACATTCTTGCCCATCTTTTCCCTACCCACCCTTCCCTCACTCCTTTTAATTTTGTAGGACACACATTGGATTAACCTTTGGCCTATGTGAAGATTTGGTTTGATTTGATGGTAAAACTTGTAATATTTGTTGAGATATTGCATGCATTTTTGCTGTAAAGCAAAACAGACTGTTGCTTAGAGAATATAAAACGTTCTCTTATTGTCATGTAAAGTTTCAAGAGCTACTTAAATAGAAAACATCTCTAGCTTGGTGATGCTCTTGTTTTCAAAGCTGGTCCTGGTTACCACTTCACTGGCCTTGCTGAGATCGAACAAGAGTTTTGTTTCTCTCTCTCACTGTGTCTGTTCTAAGCAGATAAGAAACAAGTTAAAACCCAAACACTTGCTTCTGCAAACATCAAAGACAGTATCTCTGTTTAACCCATAGGAAGTGGTTTCCTTCTTTCAGTCAGATTTGTGGAACTGATGAGTTTAGAGAAGGAGATACAATTAGTTTTCTTTAAGAAAGGAACACCTTATTTTCTCTCAGTGGAGTGCTCCTCATTTGCTTTCTTATGTAAGATTTACTCACACCTTATCTTTCTTTAATATTGAGTTCAAATATGACCTTCTTAGGTGAGCGTCTCAGATCTGGGTTTTGATTTGATGTTTTCTTTGATGTTTAACACATTTTATTATAGTCCAGCTGTATAATGATCAATTTTCTGTCTTTTCTAACCACTCAAATGTAAGAAGTTGGACTACTTGGTTTAATCTCCGAAGAGTATAGCTCAACACTTGAATGTGGAAACTAATAAATAAAAATGGAACAAGTAGATAGATATGATTTGCAGGTAATTCTCAGAAATCAAAGTCACAGTCTAAAACCAAATGAAAATAATTTGGGAAGTGTCTCTTGGATGTTTTGAGGGCTATATTTATATCCATTTATTGGGAGCCTGTAAGTTAAGTTTCACTTTTCTCTCTCTCTCTCTCTTTCTTTCTCTCTCTTTCTTTCTTTCCTTCTTTCTTTCTTTCTTTTTTACCATTAGCTTACCTAGATAAAAGAGTTCTTTGATGAGAAAGGGAGAAGGAACACCACTGAATATGGGTCCCTTAGCCAAAGGTTTTCTTGTTTAATCGCTCACCTTTTTCTTTGAGTTCATTAGGGTATCTATGTCAGCATGGAAGTATTGCAAACCTGCCTTTGATTATCTATGTGAGAAATACACATTATTTATTACTATCAAATTATTATTTCCTATGTAAGGATAGCAGAAATTTCTGGAAGGGCCAGAGTAGAAAGAAATGAGTTCCCACCTAATTGTGTTGCATTGTTCATAAAGGTAATCATAGGTTATTTTCTTTGATCTAACAGCGGGTTGATGTTTCAAATTTTGAGGATCAATATGGGAAACATTTTTTCGGCTATTTTTCTCCTTCTGTGATTGAAGGAGTAAGGTACACCTCCAGGCATGGCCAGATAGAAAATTGCACCTGCCTATTTTCCAAAGTAACAAATGACAAATAGCAGCAATTGACGGAATAATCAAATGTGCCATTCTTCTGCCTAGTGACAAGTCATGGCAAACTGCTTTACTAGGGAGGTTTGTAAATGACACAAGAGTTTAAAACAATTTAGAGAAAATAAGGATGAACAGAAATCAACATCTGAAAGTACAGATATGGTACAGTGTGTGTGTGTGTGTGTCTGTGTGTGTGTGTGTGTGAGATGGAAGAAGAGTGTTAAAATGTTACAAGAACTCTGGAGTGAGTGAATTTCTGCGGGGGAAGGACAGTGTTGAAGTGTATATTTTCCGATCTGCAGAATTCCTCATAGATACCAGAAGAGTGTCAGCTATACACATGATCAGTTTCTCATAAGAACATAGTGATCACACACAGAACTTTTTGAGGGAGAGATGAGGTCCAGAAACCAATGCCATTCAGCACAACTTCATGAGGTGCAGAGGGATAGAAAGGGAAATAAGAATATGTAAGAAAGCTGTGAAATGTGACCATCTTGCCAAGGACAGAGAAAGAACTTATATCCTAAGAATTTACAGAGTTCTTAGTGTGTTCACATGTATTCAAGTTCATTACAAAGACATTTTGATAATGGCTTACGATCGGCATGGAACTGAATTACAACCTAACGCTGGCCCATGCCTTCAGAAAGGAACATAGAATTGTTTGCATGTTGTTAGCTTGCTTGGTAAGACTGATGTTGGGCCAAGTATAAGAATGGTAAGACCAGGGCTGGGAAGGTGGCTCAGTGGTAGAGCGCTTGCCTTGCATGCCTGAGGCCCTGGGTTCGATTCCTCAGCACCACATAAGCAAAAAGAAAAAA
>NW_012267259.1:15470420-15532909 GCF_000151885.1 Dipodomys ordii | reverse complement strand
GAGGAATCACGCCCAGGGCCTCATGCATGCAAGGCAAGCGCTCTACCACTGAGCTACCTTCCCAGCCCCAGTTTATAAATTTTTAGTAAGCCATTTTTGTTTACTAATATATTCAGTAGCTGCTTCTTAACAGACATGAAATTCACTTTTTGAATGCTAAATTTCATTTGGAGAGTATGTCAGGATTTCTAGTTTTATAGGTCTTAGTTTTCTTTCTTTCTTTCTTTTTCTGGGGATTTGTTGTGGGGCTTGAACTCAGTGCTGGGCGCTGTCCCTGAGCTCTTTTATTCAAGGCTAGCATTCTACCAATTTGAGCCACAGTGCCACTTTCAGGTTTTAGTTTTCTAATGAAGTTCTCTATCTTGTCATTCATACTTCAAGCACACTACTAACATTTTAATCTCATGTTGAATAATCTTAATACAGTATAATTGGTACTGCTGTTCCAATACATGGTCTATTCCCTACACTCCTTTTCTTTGTGTGACTGCTGATAAATGCTGGGAAAATATATATGAAATCTGATGGAGATAATGTGAGGATGGACTGGTGTGATTTTCATTGAGATACAAATGATGCTACCTTTGGGAATTCACTGTATAGCAAATACTTAGAGAGAAATCAATTTTCTTTAGTCTGAGACTAATTGCAATGAGTAAGGCATGCTGGGTAGGATATTATACCAAAAGGAATAGTGAAAAGAAAAGGATGGATATTTAGAAATTAAAAGTACAATCACAGCAATAAAATATATCATAATGGTGTGGGAGAGAAATCTTGAAAATATCAATCATTTACAGAAACTAGAACAAATAAACCCAAGAGTTAAACAATTGAGATGGAAATGTTATTAGACTCTCTTGCAAAGTAGCAGTAAAAGTTCTACAATCAGTGGACTGAGAAAAAAGAATAGCTGCAATTATCCAAGAAACAGGATTAAAATGAGGAAGCTTATAATAACTAATGAGTAAGAATTAAGTAGCCTTTCATATTATCAAAAGTAACACTGACGTGGAAGTCTTTCAGTGAGAGAAAAACTCACAGTATACACACACAGAGATCACTCATCAAAGATGGTTTCATTTTCTCAAAAGCAATGGACGATCACCTTCACTATTGCAAGGTATGGATGGCAGATTGCTGACAGAACCACTTCCACATGTCACCACACATATGGTGGCAACGAGAAGTAGGTAAAATAGTGAGCTAGTGGATGATCTTCCTGGAAAATAAAAGAATAAACCCTTAGCCAGTGTGACTGAAAAAAGGGGAGAGAAAAGCCCTAAATAAACAACATTACAGATGAAGACAGGGATATTACAACAAATACCAAAGAAACCCAGAAGATAACGAGAAAATACCTGGAAGACTTTTTAAAAAAGCCCTGAAAATCTGGTGAGAATGGATATATTTCTGGATGTGTTTGGCATACCAAAATTGAACTGAGATGGTATAAACTATGTAAACAGACCTGCAGCAAGCAAGGAGACTGCTGTCATACCAGAGCCTCCAAACGAAGAGCTCAGGACCACAGGGGCTCTCTTCCAAATTGGATCCAACTTTCAAAGAATAACTAAGACCATTATTCCTCAAATTTTTTCATAAAAGAGAAAAATAAGGAGCAATAAAAGATTCATTGTATAATGCCTATATCCCATCCTTTCCAAAACTGGAGAAGGAAACAGTAAAAGAGAGAATTAAAAAGACCAATGTCTTTGATGAACATAGACACAAAAATTCTTAGGACATAAAATAGACATCAAATACTAATCATGTTCAATCCATGTAAATCAAAATGTAACAGCTCATATACAGAAAGAAGGATCAGATAATTATCTCATCTGATGTAGAAATTTTTTGAAAAATTCAACACTTTGTAATGTAAGTCTTAAGAAATAGGAATAGAAGGAACATACCACAATATAATAACGGCGGCATATGACAGACCTTAAGCCAACATTATAATAAATAGGGAAAAACTGAAATAATTTCCTCTAAAACAGAAAATAGCCAAGGACGTCTAATCTCTCCTCTCTTTTCAGTATTTTACTAGAAATCCTAGAACAATAGGTAAGAGAAAGAAGCAAAGTATTCTAATACTATTTTAAATGTTCTAAAATAATAAATTAATAATAATGTAATGTAGTTAATAAAAATAATGTATATAATACATTATATAACAAAAAATAATATAAAAGAATAATATTCTAATAAGAATTATCACTATTTGCAGATGATATGATAATATACTTAAAATAACCCCAAAGATTCCACCAAAAAAGATTATCTCACAGGTCTGCTAAGCTTTCAGCAATGTCATGAGATATAAAATCAGCATTCAAGTAACAGCATCTTTTCTATATAACAGTAAACATGCCGAGAAAGAAATCAGAAAAGAAATTCCATTTAGAACAGTCTCAACAACAGTAATAAGAAGAACACAAACTGTAGGTAAACAATCAAGAAGCTGGAAGGCCTCTGTACTGAAAAATATGAAATCTTAAGGAAAGTAAGTGAAAAAGACATGGCCAGAGTGAAAGACCTTCCATGTTCTTGGATGAACAGAATTAATTTCATGAAAATGGCTGCACTGTCAAAGGAAATCTACAGATTCAATGAAGTAGAAAAGTAAAATTCATAGCACAAGAGATCCCAAATAGTCAGTGGAAACTTGGGCAAAAAATATTATGAGAGGTATCATAATGGCAGAATTCAAATTAGACTACAGAGCTGCAGTAACAAAACAACATGGTACTGGTACAAAATCCGAACACACAGCAAGCTCAGAAAGTTCTCTTTCTAAGTACTCAATATTTCAATCAACTAACGAAGAAATGTACTGAAAGATAATTCTCAAAAGAATACATGCATGAAGAAATGCTCCACATCTCTAGCTAGAAAGGAAAATGCAAATCAAAACAAAATGGAGATTCTGGCTCCAGTCAGAATCGCTATCAATAAGAAAACAATGGGTGAGGTTGCGTGGGAAAATGAATTGTTACGTTCCATCAGTGGGAATGGACTAGTACAACCACTGGGGAAGTCGGTATGGAATTTTCTTCATAAAATTGAGATTAGAACTTGCATACACAAATTTATGCACACTGAAGTGTTAATCCACCACAAAGAAGAATGAAAGTGTGTCATTTGCAGGTAAATGGATGGATGTGGACATTATCATATAAGTAGAATTGGCCAGGTTCAGAGAGAGAAAGGTCATGTTTTCTAACATATATGGAAGCTAGCTCTAAAACATGAATATTATATATATATATATACATATATGATCTTACATAAATATATGGAGAGAACATGTTTTTATTTTGGAAATATTTGAGGGGATCAGGGCTGATGATAGAGGGAAAAGGAATCATAGGTGGTAAATAATATAAAATATATCTTAAGTGCATTTCAAGATGGCATAAACTCAATGAAAACTTGAATAATGGGTGTGAGGAGGAAGTGGAAAGAGAAAGTAATTCGAGGGATTAATCTGATTAATGTAATAGATGTCATGTGCAAAATACCTCAGTGAAACCTCTCTGAACCATTAACACACAGGTTACAAAAAAGAACGGCAGGAATGTTAAACAAGTCCAGCACAGAGATCGGGGTTCCAATGGGAGCAATTAGGACGAGCAGAGAGACGGAAACAAGGTGAATGCGGTGTAAAGCAACGTCAATACACAGTATGAAAACAGCACAGTGAAATCCACTGAAGATGGTTTAAGAAGGGAGGAGAAGGAGGAAAGGTCATGGAGGGGCTAAATCTTATCGGGTCCAGTGTAAGCCATATGGATATGTCAAAACAAACCCCTCGTACACCTAATCGGTTCTACTAAAAGCTGTTTTGATCCCCTAGAAACCCTGCTAATTATAGTCATTTTTAATGTGTGAATTTTCCTAACATGTCTTTTAAACAAACTTCTCAAATAATCAAGAAACTTTTCTTAGAATTTCCATTCTTGGTCATTTGATGATGCTCCCAACATAAGCTTGTGATAATCATGATTTTTATAGTAAGTTTTGGTGTCTTCCAAGTCTTGCTTTCTTTCTTATTGTTATCTTTGTTGTTATTATTATTATTGCTAATACTTGTATATTTTTTCTTTTTTTGTATGGTAACATTCAACACGAGATCTATTCTCTTCATACTCATTAACTGTAGGCACAACACTGTACATTGTCTCCCTAGAGCTTATTTTTTTGTGTACCACAGAAACTTGATGGGGTATGAAACAGCCAAACCATTTCCTCTCAATAGACATGAAGGATTTTCATACATTTTAACCAAGGCATCACTGGAAATTTGCATAGCTAAGAGACAGGAGGGAAACTTTTAAGTTAACTTTTTTATTCCTTACTAGTTTCATACCAAGCAATGCCTATACATTCAGACATCCTTCGTTCCTTTCCAATACCAAAGTCTGGCCTGCTGATCACCTGAGATGGGGTTGATGACTATGCTTCCTTCTCTTTGCAGACAATCCATAGCAAAAAGAATCTGGAACAAATGTACCAGGAGAGTGGTACCATGACATCCTTCATCCCTTAGCTGACATACTGACACTGACTTAGAACGATTTTATACGGAAGCCACATTCCCTGTCACAGAATTCTCCACACATATAAAAGCAAGAGAATTGTCAGAAACTCTAGAATGTTGACCCATCTTCATCAACTAAGGTATGCCTGTGACATTGACACACCTTAACTAAGAGCAATAGACATGAGGTACCAGGTAATCAATTCATTAACCTACGCAGGAAGAGCATTCATTACAAAAGACCTCCTGCAGAACTATGCCTCAGGTACATTTTCTAGAAAGCAAGGATGGGAAAGATATATTTTGGAATCATGATCAAGTTTTAATATTGTACATAGTAACTACTGGACTTACACTGAATGGATGAATATAAGATGATATGACATTTCTATGTTCATTAAAGCTTTATACTTTTCTCAAATTGCTTATTTTGAGGAAATTTATGGAAGATCTGGTCATTGAAAGTAATTTATTTCCAGTGACTTCTCTAAAGTTGTATTACTTCTTTGTAGTTTTTGATTTCTACATAGATTTTATATCACTTTACGGAAGTCATTAATCCAAATCAATTTGCATTGATTTTTATTTCACATAGTCAACTTATAAAATCAGAGAGTCTTTAATGACTCCATTATTTTTTCTTAAAAGAGATTTTACAGAAAAAAATCATGGCACTATAAATTAATTTGAATTCCTGAGAATATCTGCTAAGGCTGATAAATTGTTTATGATCATAAAGGATGTGTGCAAACCCCAGATAGTGAGATAGTGCAGTTGTAGGATCGATTGCTCCTCACTAACAGACCCTTGCTCTGTGGCTGGGGAATCTACTTAAGTTCCATCTGTAATTTTTTTTTAACTTCTGACAAGGATGTAGGGCTAACATCATTACAGATGATTTCTCACAGACAGGCAGCTTTCATGATAGAATAAATGTCTTATTAAAGCCTCACTGCAACTGTTTGTTTTTTTTAAGGGGCCCAGGCATCCTTTTCTCTCTTCTGTGATTAGTTAAGCCTTTTAGATTTTATTAATTATAGATGCTGAAAAGTATCTCATGCTGAGGGTTCTCATGTGTCCCTAGTGATAGACAGACATACAGACTTCTCCGACACAAAGTTATGCAGATCATAGCAAAAGCCAGAGAAAACTTCCTGGCCAGGAAAATTATTAACATTCAAGAATATGCCATCTGGATGTTATGCTCTAATAATATCTGATCCAGTGGGACTTTGGGCTTAATAGCTCAAAACATGCCTCTTTCTTAGTGTAAGATTCAGCTCATGTTCTTGCTCTTAATTTATTAATCTTAAAAAATCATAATAGAAGGCTGAAATTAGCCCGGGATTTGACCTTCTACACAGGAACTAGAAATTAAAAAAAGAATTTACTGCCATTACTAATTGCATAAGCAGCTCTTTCACTGCCAGTGAGAATAGGGGGCTGTTCTGATCTTTTCCTACAAACTCTATGTAGGCATAAATGGAACATGTGTTGGCTCTCAGCCAAAGGAGGCTGAGAACCTGCATGACAGAAGTCAAGACATTGACACCAGGGGAGATTTTCAGTAGACCTTCACATCTCTTGATTCTTAGTCCTAATTCTAGACATATCAAAAAGCCACTATTGGAATTGTGGTGGATAACAGGTCATTTTTGTATCAATCCTCATTAGTGGGACAGAGAAAATGGTTTTTAGTGAAAAGGAGAAGAAATGTACTTTGGGTTTTGGTCAGATGCAAACACGCTGTAACCTTGGTGCACGCCTAGCTCACAAATCTGCTACAATTCAGCACTATCATGTTTCGAATTTATGACCCTGAATAGTCACCTGAGCCATCAGCGTAAAGAACTGTAAGGAACTAAAATATTTATGAAGGCATGAATGTGACCATGATTTCACTTCGTAGTGTGTGGAGGCAAAAGGTACAACTTGAAAGTATTTTTCAAAAAGAAAAGAGAGACTATAAGGACATGCCACGTTTGATGCTGGTTCTTAAAACCTAAGCTAAATGTTTGCTGGCCAGGAAGTTACTGTCAGCCTGTTCTAACACAAAGCAGTGCACACATTGAAACAGCCTCTGACTCTCTCAGGAGAAGGAACTGTCCCCACGGACACGGCAGACAGCTCCTCTTCTGGGCAGAGACGGTGAGCCCTCCCCCCCTGCACCATGCTACCCGCCATTCCTCCTGACATCTGCTTCCACTCAGAGGGCGGAGCTACGTGTCTTTAAATAAGTAGGGACATTCATTTCCATGCCATTTCTCCTTTTCACTTTTTCTTTCTCTACCTTCTTCCCAAGAGTCTTCAGGGAGTACAAGAAATGAGGACTTCTTGAACAAACTGAGACATGGACGAGGTTGAAAGTAAAGGTCGAACATGCCCCCCCCATGTCCCTCCTACTATAACCCTTGAGTAATTTGGCGATACTCATCTACTTCCAGATTTCAAGGCTCAGAGTCTCTTTGCATCTTCATGTGATTATGGAACCAGCAAGAGGTAGAAAGGGAAGAAAAGAAAGAGCGGAGGAGGAGAATGTGATCCAAGTACAGGGGGACAGATAAAAACGTCACAATGAGATTCACATAAAAATTGCAAGGAAGGTTTGATAAAAGGGGATAACGGTGGGGGAAGGGAGATAAGGAAGAGTAATAAAAGATAAATATGTAAGATCAATGGACATTGTATGTAGTGAAATATCACAATGAGAGCATCCACTTTGTAAATTAATATACACTCATAAAGAGGCATGATTCTACACAAAGGAAAGCCCAGTTGTGATCAACAAATGCTTTTCTTTCACTCCTCGGTCTTTGCTTCTCTATTCCCAGTGGTTAGTGGTTGTTGCATCTGTCAATCACTTCTGCCTTTCAGTGGGCAAGTCTATGAACCTCAACTACAAACACCGCGGCTCCCACTTGCTCTCAGACCTGCAGACCTGAATTGAGTCACGGCTTCCTGAGACCACTGTGCAGATTTACAGAGACTCTGCTTTGCCTGACAATCACCTGCTTAAGGACAAAGAGCTAAACACAGCCATCGGTTTACACCTGCTGGGCTCCAAAGTGTCCTTTTACACTAAATTCTGTCTTTGGTGCTCTAAGAATGAGATTAGAAACATGTGACTACTGGAACACTCTTAAGGGAGTTCAAAGGAGTGGTTTCTCTTTGAGGACCCATCTTGAAAGACAATGAGAAGTGACATGAACACGGGTGGAAAGACCTAGATTGAGGAGGCCCTGTTTTGGCCATGTTTGTGAGCTGCAATTTTCCAGGCCTGTTGACAGTCAGGGTGACGCAGCAGCACCATGCCTTGCCCGCATGCGAAGAGCGTCCAGGCCAGCTGGGGTGTTCAGCATTGTTAAGCAGTGTGCAGACACCATAAGCCTCTTTTCATTTGTTCGCCGTAGGTTAAATCTGCCATTTGTGTCATCAACAAGTAGGCAGAGAGGCTGGACTCAGGAACTCCTAAATATCATGTCTGTCCAGGGGCCTTTAGCTCAAACCGCCCATGGGGAAGTAGGCAATGGACCTGACCATCAATGAATATGCCGTGGTCTAGCTGTCACCACCAGGGGAGGTGACACATAATTCTATAATCTCTTTGTTGGAGACATACAAGGAAGAAGAAGAGCATGAGTAGCAACCCTAAATGGATATTCCCGTTATCTGGTGACTCTGATAGCCCCGGGCCCTCCTCACATTTCCCTTTCTCTCTTCTTTTTCCTTTTGTCTGCTGTCCTCCATTTCTCCCCCTCTTCCCTTCTTTTCCCTTTCCTTCCTCCCTCTGTCCTTTCCTTTTTGTATTCATTTGGTCACTTCTACACATCAGATTTTCTTAGGCCCTACCTGAAAAGTAATCTGTTAAAACCCTACAGAGTTTCACAAGAAGGTAATATACAAAATGTCTTCCATCAGCCCCCACCATGCCAAGTGGCTCAGACCTCTAGTCAGGAATTTGGGGATCTCACCGTCTGAGGCCAGCCGGGGCAAAGGTCCTGAGACTCTTCTGCAGTCCTATTTCTCAAGCTACAAAATGCTGGGTTTGGTGGGACGCACCTGTCGCCCTCACTACCTGGGAGGCAGATATGAGAAGATAAGGGCTCACTGAAAACAAAGACCCTTTTGATAGTTAAGAGAACACAAGAGCGCGAGTCTTGCTGAAGAGCCTGGGCCTTGGCTCAGGGGTTGGGGAACTGAACTCATCTGCCTAGCGAGGTCCCAGGCCCTGGGTTCAAACACTAGACTACTAAATGAACGCACCAAATAAAGCAAAGGTACAAAACACAGACAGAACCATGAGATGTCCGCACAGAAACCCCAAGCAGAGGTGAGCAGGCATTGGGGCAGCTGGGAAAGGCTGACTGGGAGAGAGTATGCAGGAAAGAGGCAAGCATGCACTGCACTGCGGCTCCTGCTTCTTCCCAGCCCGACTCCTCCACGCCCTCCAAAACCCTCCACCTCCTCAAGTGTGGGCGTCGATTCCCAACTCTCAAGTGTGCCAGGCCCTTCAGGACTGGAGGAGGTTTTATTCCTGCAGATCACAGGACTAGAAGACTTTTAGAGGTGCTTTCTCAGGCTTCCTTTCGAGACAGCGAGAAGTGTCTCTTGAGCGTCTGAGATGCCTTCTCATCCGGAAGCGTTAGCAATCCCACACCGCTGAAAACATGTTTGGTTCTCGTGTTTTTCCAAACTTGTGTCACAGTGGTGATTCTTCTGCTTTTACCTCCTGGACTATGCGGAAATGAGCGTGGAATATACAACACAGTGTTTATGGCCCAATTTCATTTACCAGCTGTGAGATTTGGTGTTTCTGCTACCAAATAAGACTAAAGACCTCCTGTCTCGGAATATAAACGTAAAAATGAGACTAGAATAATGTGTCGTAAGTACAGAGCCACATAAACACTGATCCCTTTTTAATTGCTTTATAGAGTATGACTTTAACTAGTTATCATCTCTTTTGTGAGATTATACAGATATTATATATATGAATAAAAATATAAGCCTGTACACAGGTGCACCTTTGCTTAAATAGGTATTTATATTTAGAAGATTATTCTAGACCTTTCTTTCAGTTATGTGGATTAATGAGCCACAAATGCATCATGGAGAATTTATTTTAAAAGATCAGAAAACACCCAACAATCAAAGCTACTTCTCAAGTCACAACAATCGAAATTCAACTGAAGTCAAATGACTCAATGTTGTTCTGGTACAAATTAGAAAAGTTATTATTTGCCAGTTAAAATAAAAAATAACCATGTGTGGTTTTCTAATATTTCAAACCAAATAATAGCATCATTTTTACAAGTTTATACCTCTGCGGAAAAAAAAATCACTATTTATATCTGAAAACAAGCAAACAAAAACAGAAACTACAGAGGCCTGGATGGCATTCTAAATCAAAATTGGAAAACAAGCATTGGAATGTGAATTTTTTCCCTGTAGACTAAGTAATTCTTGGAATCAGACAAAATGTATTATAGAATGTATAGAATGTATTATAGAAATGTGTTACAGAATGTATAGCAAGGGTTGGCAAAAGTGACTCAGGCCTGTTGCTTGGTTTACAAATAAAGTTTTATTGTCACAGAATTGTACGTATGTGTTTGCATAATGCCACCTGACCGCAAAGTTAAGTAGTTTTAACAGAGACTAAATAACCCACAAAAACGAAAGTATGTACTCTTTGGCTCTTAGAAGAAATGTCTCTAAAGCATCAAAGGCAACTGTTAAGGGCTCTGACTTGTAACAAACAGCCGAGGATCTAGAAGGAGATGCTGAAGTGTTTGATACCAAAGATAAAGACTTTTCTTTTGAGAGGTCCTTTCAAAGGAAACACCAGAAGTTTGCCAACTAAAATGCTAATAAACCTTTGCTTTTCATTTTTAATGATCTTTAAGTAGTTGTACAGAGGTTCCAATTCAACATGTCAGTTTATGAACACAGAGCATCAATGTCACCCTCCGATCATTCTCCTCTATCTCTCCCAACCCCACCCAGCCCCTGAAGATACCTGCTCCAATTTCACACATGTACGTTGAATATTCTGAATGTATTTGTTATTGACTTGTGTCTGAAAGTACTACTAAACTGCTGAAGCAAGTTGAAAAGTCAACACTCATCAGAGGCTGCAGAAAGCAGCTGGTTAACACTCTACTGAGTAAACAAGGAAATTGCTCGTATTTACTAAGTTATTGGCAGATCACACTTTCTGAACATGATTTTGGTGACAACATGTTTGTGGATCTCTTGATTAGATTATGTCCCTGAGGTCCTTTCTAGACTCTAGGAAGGCCATGAGCCCCCGGCTGGGTTTGATTCCCATTCTTTCTCCCTGACTGCTGAGTGAGGGGTGAAGCGTTTCCAGAGAGAAGGGGTGTGTGTGTGCCCGTGTTCAAAACAAACACAAAAGGGCTTTATGTAGGATCCTAAGAGTGGGATTAAAGAAGGGTAAAGTGGTGTTGTATTGCCTTGTCCTCTCTTCTGAACGCCTTTAATATGTAAATGTGCATGACACACGTTCAGAAGGGGAGATGCACTACATTGTATTCCCCAAACTTACACGATCAGGAAAATTCATTTTCCTGAACATTTCTTGTGACCTCTTTTCCACCAAAAATAGTGCTCTAACGACCATCGGTGGGCTTCTGTCAGAGTGATGTGTGACAAGTGTGCAGAGAGGATAATCTGGCTAAAGTGATGGGTGGGGAGCGGGCACAGAGACATGGCCACTCTTGCAAATATTCTCCAAAAGCCTCCAGGTAATAACGTGGGGTGTGGGAAGTGCGGAGCGGGGGTCTGAAGTGAGGAAGGGGCTCTGCTACCAACACTGTGAACAAGATTGTGCAAAGGCCTGCGTACTCACACCGTCAGCCCAGCAGTCTGCAAGCAACTGCATTCGCTCACTTCGTTTACCTTTCTGATTTTTAAAAACACTTTTTTGTAATTTATTGCAGATAAGAGTCTCACAGATTTTCCTGCCCGGGCTGGCCTCAAATTGCAATCCTTAGATCTCAGCCTCCTGAATAGGTAGGATTACAGGCTTGAGCCACCTGTACCCAGCTCTGATTTTGGCCTTAAAGCTGAGTTTGGACTTACCTGAATCTAACTGCCTTTGCCCGTGCCTTGGTGGGCTGTTCCTGGCAGGGACTGGTAGGATGGCAGGCACGGGGAGGCTCTGCAGTCTCTGAAGGTGGCAAGCCAATGATGCCCAGGAACGCACCACTCGAGGCACAGGACACTGATGGGCCAGAAGACTTCGTGTCCTTGGGAGAGTAGCTGGATCCTTAGGACAGCAGCTGGATGGGGCATGGGTCCCTTCCGCCAGCATAGACAGACTACCCTGCTAATGACATTGACTCCCGGTGCAGTGCTCACTCCATGCCTGGGCTAAGAGCTACGTGGGGTGGCTGTATAGGTGTGCAAGCTCGCTTCTCATCACCACGTGTGTGCACTGCGCAGGTGCTACAGCCATGCCTGACACAGCTCCATGTGCCAGCTGAGTTACGGCCACAGACCCGGGGGGGGGGTACCTGCAATTCTTTCTCAGGTGGGTACTCTCCTTGTTACTGTACATTCTAAAATTAGTGGTGAAACAGAGATAGCACTTAAAATTCCATTTTTTCCCTTCCTTAATCTTTGGAACAGGTCTTCCTTGTTTTGGTCTTAGTTGAATATTAGATAGTTTCATAACTATTTCTCCAACAAAAAATAATCTCATTGGGGGCATACCTCCATGCAGTACAGATTTTGCTAGCATTTGAGAGCCTGACTGGATATTGTAATTGTTTAGATGTTTGGCTCCAATCCAGTAAGAAAACTGTGGTTTTGTTACCTAAGACACATTGGGAAAGGTGCTGTTTAGTTTGAACTTGATTTGAAAGGGCAAAAGTGAATGTTTGTATTAGTTCTATTACTTCCAAAACCCATTCACAATAACAATTTGGTAACTAGCTGTACCTGGTAGACAAAATAACTGATGAATTCCCTTCTGTTGCCAGGTGTAGACTCTGAGAGATGCATGGAAATCCATAAGCAGAATGTGTTCTGCAAGATTCAGCCAACTATATGTTCAGGATGCTACGGATTTTAGTTACCACTAAGGGCTTCGCATAGGGGTTTTTGTGTTGAATTGTACCTCTGTCATTTATCAGATGTGCTGGGGAAATTTCTTGGATTTTCTTACTATATGCCTCAGTAAAGCTGGGGTGAAGAATACTCACTGTAATTGATCCACTGCAATTGACCCACTGTAACTGATCCACTGTAATGTTAGACAGGATGCTTCCGGAGTGGTGTATGCCACAAGCTGAAGCTCATGTCCCTGCCTCTACCACCCTCTTCTTGCCCAGAATTGGATTAAAAGACACCCCATCAGGAAAAAAATAGGTTAATTCTACTCGAGGTTCACAGATATGCTGACAAGAGGCATCTACTTAATAATTATTTTCATGAGAGTATTATTCTCATTCCAGGAAGAAAAGAATCATGCATCAATACAATAGTTCTTGCAAATTCAATGTTAGTCCTAGATATAAAAGTGAGCACAAAATGCAAGGGAAGTAGGAATTCCCTGTAGTCCATGCATGAGGCATAAATGGAGGATCTCTCTAAAATCTCTATATTTGGTAAATGTTGCTTATGAAAGTCAGTGTGACCACAATCCTCTAGACTCTGCAAATTGGAGGCTGAGTAATGGTCACAGAAGTCAGAATTAGTCCTGACTAGGATGATTAATTCTGTCCTACAAGTGTTGTCCAGACAAGGCAATATGAAGAGGGAAATACTACATGACTATTCTTGAATTAGCTAGAGTCTAATGTTCTTGTTCATATAATGTTTGATACAGTGGTGCTTCCCTATATATTTCTTTTATGGGAATTTGTGCTGTGTATGTAGTAATGAATGTATCAGCAAAATATTGAAAAAAATGGCTTAATGAAATTGTCCGCCAAATATACAAAATTGAAAGAAGGGATTATGTACTTTTAAACATTTTTGCTACTAATTAAGAGGCCAGGGCTTCTACTGTTTAAAAAATACATTATTTAACAGAGGTCACTAAGTGATCTTAATGTTTACATTCTGTAAAGATGGGGACACCTATTCTAACCTATATAGCAGGCTGCATTCCAATAAGCTAGTCTTACGTATAACACGGTAGAAACACTTCAATCTTATTTAGAAGATGATTTTCATAATAGAAGAAATATGCAAGAGGAAAAGGATAAAAAAGAAGACAGTTAGATTCACAGCTTTTTGAAACTTCAAAACAATTTTATAGATCTCAACGGAAAATTCAGATAGAAGAGATACAAAATACTGAGTAGAAATATTCAAGCAAGCAGTCTCAAGCCATACACACCAAAAGGATCCAAGTGTTGGTCACTTTTTTAGATTGCACTCAATTCTCATGGTCGGAGATATATCATCTATTAGCCGAGCCAACATATTTTGTGAAAGGAAATAAGCTCAATATCTTTTTCTAAGTAAAGAAGTGTGTACCATCATCAAGGGAAATAAAATTTATTAAGTTAGCCAGTAATAGTAAATATTCCTTCAACTTCAAAGAATCAATATTTAGTCATGTAAACAAGCACAAAACATTCAAAGAGACTTCATGTTTGTGATGGTCATAAAAGGGATTAGGAGTAAAAGCACATAGGATTATGTAGGCAAATGTATTTTCATAGAAGGGGCAGGTGAAATGTCAATAATGGTCCTTTGGTTTGTGGAAATAGTTGTATCACTGAATGTGCACGTTTGCACATAACAGTTAGGTAACAAATGTATCCTGTCACATTTGTTAGTAGTGGCTTCCAGCCAGATAGCTGGTTCAGTAAACTTGTCCTTTGGTTGTAAACGTATGAAGAGATCAAACATGGAAATCGGTGGAGAAACATCCCTAAACAATCTGTTGTAGGGGAGAAGTGCTCCAACTGTTCAGTCTGTGGGTAGACTGAATGGATGTTCAGTGATGCACAGAAATCCCCAAAGCAGCAGGAAGTGTGCGCCAAGTTACAGTCCTTTGGGGAATAAGGAAGGGTCCATGATCAGCTGACCAAACTGAAGCTGAACAGTGACCATAGAATAGAGGAGTGTCTCAGATTAGGCAGACAGGCAGTCACACCATTCACTGAATGGCCCCTGGGCTCAGCCAGTCCCTGACTGCCATTCAAGGTTTCAAACTCTACTTTAAAGTGACTGTCAGGGATTGAGGTACATGGTAATATCTCTAGGGATTCCATAAACTTCAGAAGATTCTGAGTTTTCCCATCACCAGTGGTATCTTCTCTGATGTGTAAATTAATCCAGAGCAGCCCTCATATAAAGAAGCAGTTATAAAACTTATTTGCTCATGTTATCTGTTCTTTGAGTTTGTTTTCTTAATTGGTACTTGATCCAAGAGGGACACAGAATGTACTTAAATTCAACAATGAGGTGTGTACATAGATTATAGGAACAAATAGCTCAGATTTTTTTTTCAAACAGGAATCATTTCCTGTCCCTGGTAAACAAATAGGTCCTAACTCAATAAGGATTATAACATCTTGGAAACAGATTATTTAATAGTTTGTGTTACCGCCTGCAGGTTTCCCAGCTGCCTCTCGGTTACTTACAGTTCTAAACACTAGAAGCAATGCGGAACATTGACTTTTTACATCCCTAAGAAGCTATCTTAACAAAAAACATACATTTGTATTTTTTCTGACTAAACATAAAAATAATTACCAATACCAAAAGCATTTTAAAGACATATTTCGTGGGAATTCAAGAAAACTTTGTAATCTGTACTATAATACATGTAGTCACAGTATAATTTGACCATTTAAAGGAAAACAAAGAAATCAAACAATAATACCTGGGGCATTCAAAATGGAAATGAATATAATGATTAATTCTTGGTGAGACTTGGGGCACATTTTTCTGAAGAATTATAGAGCTACTGCCTAATATTATGCTTTCCTTTTTTTTTTTATTGCACTTTACATGGGAAACTGCAGCCTTCTTACTCTAAACTCAGCCCATTGGCAATATTCTCAGTCTATTTGTACTTGTATTTCATGAATAATTAATAACTGGAAGTGAAGAAATGTGTAGCTTTTCTTACAAATGCAAAACAACTTTAAAGTAAAATACATTTTTAACATAAATTACGACTATAGATTTTAAAAATCCAAAATTTGATAGAGAACAATAATCCTTTTTTTTTCATTTTTTTTTTTGTCCCAAGGATGTATGATACAGTAAAAGGTACGAGCTAGGAAATGCCAAATGTATTTCCCATTGGTCTGAAAATATCATTTCTACAATGATCAGGTAAGATCTCTGTCCTTTCCTGAACACTTGCATGTAGATTTGTGTTTGGTGACGGAAGAAGACTCAGCCCTGTTTCAGTTTCTACTGGAAGTGTGTACAGGCAGGAAAGATAGGGGAAGAGCACAAGGCTAAAGAAGGAATTGTGTTGGGATACTGACACCCTGAGGGCTCGGCCTTCAGGGTGAAAATTACCTGCCTTTTAAGGTAGAAGCAGCCCTGCAGATCTGACTGGAGAGAAAACGACTTTCCTCACACGAATTCAGTCCTCCATTCCAAGCATTAATGATGCTTTCATTCTACTTTCTAAATAAATTAACATTAAAATTCACTTTTTGATGGCACACTTCACTTTCAACAAATGTAACAGATGCAGGAAGAGATATGGGGGGGGGGAGACTGTCAGACTGTCACTCTTTTAATTAGATAAAATATGTGGGAGGTGAAACATGCCAGGATGTTGAGTCTGTGGCCATTCAGTCTGATTGAAAAAGAAGCAGCGATCATATCTGATATCCTAAACTACAGAAAACTTCTCTCTGAAGTTATGTGCGTTCAGCAAACGCCAGGACCATTGTCTCTTTGCGTGCAGGGATAGACCACAACCATCTGTTGGTCATAAACACCATTAAAGGAAACAGTTCTGTGGTTTGGAGCTCTCTGAATGTTCTCAGAACAGCTAGTGGGTAAACTGGGCAAATGATCCCCAACCCTTCACATACACTACGTTTCCTGTGATTGTGCAGAAAAGATGAAACCTTAAACTCTTCTTCCCCAAAGGCCAGCATTTTTAACCTTCAGAGGCTGAGGCTGGAAGCACTCTTGATCCTGACTAAATAAGGCTCATCTGATCAATTCTTGCTTGATTTCAATAGCTTCAACGAGCTTCACTTTCATACTTAGGTCTAATGGATCGGTTAGTCTTCAACTAGTAAATCTTATAATGACCTTGTGGGTCTGTGAAGAACTCTAGTTCAGGGACAGAGATTTTAATAATATCCTTAACTCCAAAGCTTATTTTATAGGAGATGTGTTACACCGTGACCCCTGCTTAGATAGACATAGCTTGCTAAAGAAGATGAAATGTCCAGGACTCAAACTCAAGGCCGAGGCACTGTCCCCGAGGCTCTTCAGGGCTTTTCCACTTGCGCTATTGTTCCACTTGTGGCTTTTCTGGTAATTTATTGGAGATAAGAATCACATGGGACTTTCCTGCCCCAGCTGGCTCTGAACCACAACCCTCAGACCTCAGCCTCCTGAGTAGGTAGGTTACAGGATGACAGGGGAGAGGGCTGCTGCTCTAACACCCTTGCCCTGGCTAAGCAGGACACCTTCCGGCTCACCTCAGCCAGCCACCTTACAGAAGACTAAAACAATCAAGACTTCACTTTCCCTGGGAGTGACTGTGTTGACAAAAGGAGCTTTTGACAGGCCCTCAGGGAATACATCTGGCCCTAAATGGAGTGTCTCCCTGGTCTCTATCCTGAATGCTCTGGGTTAAGTAAAACCAGATAATTGTTAATTATCCTTTTCAGATGTAAATTCCTTTAAAATTGTTTTGTGGGTTTGACCTCCAGGCTAGGGCTTTATCAGGCACGAATGTCATCCCTTCAGTACAAAAGCAGAGCTGGTCTCCAGCTCCCACAATTACCTCCAGACAAGGGCCTAATTTTGAGGATATATAGTTCCAAAACAGAAAGCTACTTCTTGTCTGAAAGTAGGAGAGAGCCCGCTTTTTCTTGGGGTAACACACTTCTTCTTCTTGTCAACTGTCTCATTAACATCTCACCAAGGTCTTTTTCTTTTGTAAATTATTTTATTGTAAAGATGCTATACAGAGAAGGGTTACAGTTACATGAGTAAGGCAATGAGTACATTCTTGTCGAGCATTGTTACTCCCTCCTTTGTTTTTCTCCCACCATCTCTTCCCTCCCCAACCAAGTTATTGAACACTGTCTTGTCTGCGGTGCTCATGTTTAGTCTCTTACCCACTGGATGATGAGCTTTTGGCTTACAGCTTTTCTGACAGCATGAGATGTTCTCTGCTCATTCACAGCTACATCCCTGATGACTGGAGCCAAGCGGTGCATGGTTGACACTTAATAAATATTTTCTTAGTTGAAGAAGGCAGGAAGGAAGATTGACACCAAGGTAAACAGAGTCTTCTCTCTGTCATCATCCACAAAGTACATGTGGGGTTCTAAGGTGAAAAGGGGCTGGGAAGGACTCAGACATCACCAAGTCCGTCTGCTCTGGACAGAGGTGTTTGTTGTCTAATGTCCAGGGCAGTTGGTCTATCATGGATTCCAATCTTAATAGAGGAATAGTCTTTGTCCAGGAATACAGAGGGGAAGCCCTGCTTCTTCCTTGCCCCGTATCCCACAGTGCATCGAATTCTACCTTTGGAAACACTGACGTGTCAATTTTTCCATCAGTAAATTGCTTCTATGGAAATATTTATGAATTATTCATCATATTTATGAATTATTTTATGAAATGAGAAATAAGCTGGTTTCAGAATGACCAAGCCTGAGTTTATGAATATTTTTCCATATCATTTCAATACTGTATATGCATATTTGATTCTGGTCCAACAAAATAAATGAAAAGCATGTTGCTGCTGGGGCCGACAGAGGAAACAGTCAAATATTCTAAAACAATTATGACACTTTCTTAAAGGAGAAAAAATACTTTGGAAGACTGCAACATTTTTCTTGTCTTCAGAGTTTGAACTTACACAAGTGAACATCTACAGCCAACCTTGATCCATTAGAGCAAGAAAAATATTCAATATCAATAACAGACACAATAGTCCTGCTACAGTATAGGAGAGGTAAACTCAGGAGATGTAGCATATGCTACTATGTGTACAAAACTATACTAAGGCAATTCAAGGTGAGTCATTCTCCTCAGACACAGGAAAGGAGAACTTGATGAAGCCACCGATTTTATTTCCGTGACAAATTATAGACAAAACTTACTCTCTGGTCATAAAATATACACCTCTTAGAATCTGAAGTCATGAGAATGTAATAAAAGACCTGCAACTTGTGACCTGAAAATGAATTCTAATTTGGTCTTGACACTAATAAAGACTACAGTGTTCCCAGGGCCTCTCCTCTATCACTTTATCACCTTTTAAATGGCATTGAATCTTCACCTGCGTGAGGAGGACACGGAAGGTGCTAGAAGAAACCGAGAATGCTAGTTTTAAGATCTTCCGTACATTTGCCTCCTCAAGGTTGTTCGAGAACTTGTTTCAACCTTCAAAGTATTTTAATAGTGACTTTCATGACAGTACTTAAAAAAAAACTTAAAATAATGCTCAGGCCAGCAAGATCCATGTGAGACTCCAAACAACACTGAGTTTTGAAAAACGTTTCAAAATGCATGAAAGAGGCAATGCAGATTTAACCAGATCACTTGTAACTTGTATGTCATTAACTAAAAAGACACACAAAACCAAAACTTTATATGTGTAACCTGAAGAGGAGCCAGCTTAGATTCATTGTAAATCAAATATAAATAATATTGTTAAAGAAAAAATACATTTAGAAATCTGTTAATTAAAAAAATCTGACTCCTGAAATTATACACTGCACACACACACACACACACACACACACACACACACACACGAGTACTTTCACAAAATCCATTTCTGGAGAAGCTTTTCTTCAAAAAATTATGCATTTTGGGGATGAAATAGGACAATGCAAGGGTTAAAGAGAGTCTTTTCTTTCTTTAACTTTATAAGGAGTAACAACAACCTACATGTTAACCGAGAGGCTAGCATTACTTTTTCATCTACTGTGATCACTGAAAAAGATGCAAATGATCACTAATTGGTTTTAGATTGCAAAGGGCTAAAACTTAAAATTCAGATTCAACCACTAGCAGGTTTTATGAAAGTGGCTAATTTTTTGACCCAATTAAAATCCTTTCTGCATCCTTTCTCAACTGATAGGTGGTAAAAATAAAACTTATGCTAACTTGCTAAGTGTGCTGGGCATCCTGAGCAGACTGCAGATGAATGCAGGTGAAGACGGTAGTGATGAAACTCCCTTCACCACTGGGAGAAGAGAGCATTTCAAAAGTCAATAAACCCAGAGAATTAATTTCCAAACTGTTTTTAGATATATGAAGCATTTCAACTTCCAAAATAATGGAACATTCTGTATCAGAGAGCTGATCTCCGTGGAGAGGAGGCAGAGCTCTCATCACAGTGGGTTCTGTTCTCTCAGTGTTTAGTAAGTACCAGCCTATGTAGTGGTAGCAGAACTATAAGGATTCTTTCTGCAGTCAGAAACACAGAGGCTGAGGCACACGCGCTGTGGCGGGAGGACACAAGCAAGGCCTTGGAGTGCAAATCCCAGAATTCCCAACCTGGCCACACCGCATGCGCACGCTCACCTTACTCTGCCTGCATTCATCGCCGGAGAATAGGAGTAATAACCTCCAAAGATGGATGTGGGAATTATTATGAGAGTTAAGCGTGTGCATGGTATTTCAGAACAGAATGCTGGGCACGAAGACACGTGCTGCTGGCCGTGATGGGATAAAAAGGTTTGGCAGCCGTGTAAAGCCATGGACTTGACATGTGGCTGAACCGGATCCATGACTTACTTAGAGGGAAAAGGAGACAGTATCACCTAGACAACACAGATGATCAAAAAATCATGTAGACTGGATGTGTTTGTTACCTTCCTTCCTATTTATGTTATAGGTGGTATTTTTATTTCTATGGTCTTCTTGTCTAGACATTGGGCTCCCTTGAATATAACATATGCCATGTCTACATTAATTATCACAGGATAAGAAAGCGAGGTCTGAGCATGGTGAAGTGACCCTTCGCACTCACTTTCCCATGATCCTGGGATAATGAAAGTAGAGGAAAGCCATGTACGGGAGTAAATTTTCCTAGAATTTCCAAATAGAAACTGGCCTTGAGATTTTTTTTTTTTAGAAAAGTGTTCACATTCACAACTCTTAGACAATAATGATACTTTTGCTCCTAAAATTGTTCCGATCTCTGAGTCTCAATTTTCTTTATGTCACTCTGCAATTCCCATCCGGTGCCTACAAGTTGTTTAAAGAGCCCGTGGTGACATGCATTGACTCTAACTTTATGCCGACATCTGCTTCGCTGTTTATAAATAAGTTCCACGTAGCTCGAGAGCCACAGCTCTGTGCTTAGAAAGATACGCTTAAAGATAGGAAAATACAGCTTGAAGCAAATGGCAAGAGGACACTTAAACACAAAAGCCCACCACATCTTTCACAGTATTTCAGTCAAACACTAACAAAAAAGTGCCTCTGGCTGCCAGTATTTTTGGTATCTTTTCTTCAAGAAATAATAGTTATCAAAACAAATAAATTCTTCGGATGTCATTGTGATGTGCTTCTATAACACAATGCTTGAATTCATGAGACAAAGGTTATCAAACTGTGAGCTAATATACAATTCCCTCACCTCTATTTTCTTGCTTTATGGGGCTAGAGAAAGTCATAAAAAATAAAGGATGGAGCTCATAAGCTAGAAGATGTGTCCTGAAAACCCTTGTAAACAGAAAGTTTTCTTCTGAAAATTAAGAGATATTTCCTATGTGGTCTTGTAGAATGGTGGGTATTTAGCACGTGTTTCTGGCACTTGAGTCCGTGGAAATGGATCTTAAAAGGGAAATTAACATAAAATCTGTTACTCTACTTACAATAATTGGAACTCATGGTGCAATTACTATATTTCTTTTTAATCTTAAAGCTGCCCTGGGAACATTAGTACATAAGATAAACTTTCAATCACATTCTTTTAAATATGCCATGAGGTCATTTTCTCCCTGTGAAACTCACTAATCAGCAATAATTGTATTTTGTGTGTCTGGGTCGTACAAGGCACTGGCATTCATAATTTGGCAATTATCTACTTTTGATACCCAAATGGGCCATATTTACATCTCTCATAAAAACTCTTAAAGAGAACCCTGTGTATTATTGGTAGGGGAATGTCCATTTTGACAGCCTTTGTGGAAGATAAGGTGGTGGCACCCTCTTTATTCCTGGTGAAAGCAACACTCCTGATTCTCTTTTCTGGAGCACACTGTCTCCAGATTGGACCCTGCACTGAACGTTTGGCCACGGTTTATACTGTGCGACTGTCCACACATCACATCTTCCTTACATTTGAGGCAAAATGTCTGTCTTACTAATAATTAGGAAAAAAGTGTTTGTCTTGAGAAATACAGGATTTTAATTTGGACCCCTTGGTGTTCAAAACAGATTCCACGGTTTTGAGTGTCATGTAGCTATTTCCACTCTTCTGCGTCAATTCCAAAATGGCACAGAGGAACTTCATAATTTCTTCCTTGATGTTACATATGGAATGTCTTTTATCACCACCTACTTGTTGGTAGCATTTTTTGTGACATTTTTACTGTGCTTTATTCTGATGTTTTTATTAATGACATTTTAGTTGGTAGATAAAATTATGAAAATGATACCATGGATCGCAGGGTATCACATAATGTCTAGATACATGTGTGCAGTATAAAAATTTTCAATGAGATCAAGCATATTTTATCAAACATTTCTAATTTCTTTATGATAAAAATATCCAAAATCCATTTATCAAGCATAAATCCAGCCATCGGGCATAATCTAGCCTGCCTTTCATCTGGACCTCACTCAGGGTAACTTAGTTCCCTATGACCTGTGGTTTGTTTTATTTGTGCGGGACCTGTCCTTGAGCTTTTTCGATTTTCTCTCTGCTACTTGAGCCACAGCTCAACTTCTGGAGTTTGGGTGGTTAATTGCAGATCAATCTCAGGGACTTTCCTTGCCTCAGCTGGCTTTGGACTGTGATCCTCAGATCTCAAGCCTCCTGAGTGGTTGGGATTACAGGTATGAGCCACTAGTGCCTGGTGATGACCTGGTGTTTCAAACATGATTTGGAAGAGCTCTATATAAATTAATATCCGTGTGCTGCCAACAAGAGTCATTATAAGCTGGATGATTTAAAATGGTGGAACACTCCTCCCTGGAGGGATTCTGGGGGCTACAACTCCTCATGTAGGGTTCAACCAGGGTTGTTTTCCTCCCAGAGGTCTGAGGGAGGATCTGTTCTGCCCCCCACACCCCAGAATGCTTGCATTCTGGACTCTTTGCTCCAGTCCCCACCTCCGTCTCCTGTGCGTCTGCAGGTAAATCCCCGTTTCCACGGTTTTGTAAACACAGGGACCCATGCGCATAGATCTTCATGTCCATTTCATCCTGTCTGCCGGAGCCCTGATTTTGCTTAAGGTCACATTCAAAGCTTGGGGGTTAAGATTCCAGAGTACATGCATTGCGGGAACACTAATCACTTCACGACATCTTCCTGATCTGTTTGCAGAGGAATTCTTCCAAATATTCAGAAACAAATAGGCGAACATAAATTCAGCTTTCATTTCTGTTGCGCTCCTGAATATTAATGGTCTAAAACATTTTCTAGGAAGTTTAAATAAAAGCTTTACCTGTCCTTTGTAGTTTATTAAGATGAGTTGTTACTTTTAGGAAACCTATTCAATATTTTTAAAACCTCATAAATACTAAAAATGAGTCCTTTTCTGCATAAAAATACTCAAAGCATTTTTCTGCTTGGGAGATTTCAAAAGGCCTGAAATCCAAATATAGACGGCTTAGTGTCTCAGAAAAAGCTCAGTTCGATAGAACATAGTGGCATATGGCAAAACTTCAAGTGACAGCAAAGGTAATATAGTTTATGTAAATTCCGAACATAAAGCACAGTACATTTTCTTAATGCACGAAAGAAGAAAGGGAACATCGGAGCCCCAGCCACAATTTTCCAGCTGACACTGTGTGCTAATTGATCATAAAACTTAAAAACATAGTTTCTAAAATCTTCAGCATATAGTCGTTGTGTCTGAAATGACTTTCTGGAACGCGTTTGACTTGGGGGAAATTGAGATGGCTGGCACAGTGGCAGGGCACAGGCTAGCTGTGTGCAACAGCTGGCGGACCTAGCGCAGGCAGGAGCTACGGTGGCCCAGAGGGGGACACACAGCACTGTCACAGCGCAGATGGTCATGAAGTGACCCTGTCCTGTTGTTCACCAAGTTCAAAGACAGAGACACAAATACACCAGAAGGAAGCTGAGAATAAAACCACTGTGGTTGGGGACAGAAAAAGAAGGGTTTCCCAATATGTGCTCGATTTTATGCCAGGCTATAAGTTTCTAGAGGATTTCAGTCTTCAATTAGTGACTATGCCATGCTGCATCCGTATTTTATGTATTCATGCGTTTACCAGGCTATGCTTAAATGAATCGTTCACCATCCTCCATAGCTAGTTTCTCTAGAGCAAACTAATTTCTTCCTTGTCTCCAGTGTCCCAAATCCAAGACCCTCTGTAGCCACACACAGTGGAGGCAGAGTCAGTTCTCCATGGGTATGGCTTCGTGGCTCTTTATGGGCTGTTCTCAATGGGTTGTACCCACTCCACTGACAAGATTCATTCATTCTTTCATTCCACTGTGCCGGTACTGAGGCTTGAATGCAGAGCCTCGGGGGTTTATCCCTTAGCTTTCTCACTCAAGGCTATAGCTCTATCACATCAGCCATACTTCCATCTCTGGTTTTTTGGTGGTTTATTGGTGCTAAAGGTTCTACAGATTTGTCTGCCTAGGTTGGCTCTGAACCAGCATCCTCAGAGCCCCACCTTCTGAGTAGACAGGATTATAGGCATAAGCCACTGGTGTCCAGCTTTACCAATACACTTCATATACAGACTCTGTACACTACCAGGGAAAGTGTCCTATCAAAATTACTCACAGGAGTGTACCTCTGAATTTTTTCCCAGGCCACATGACAACACTCTGCCCACCTACCACCCACATCATTCAGATTACATTTTCTATGCGAGAACTCAACTGAAGTTTCATAGTTTTCTCCAGTGTGAGTCTGTAAAGAGCATTACACATGCAGTTTCACCACATTGCCACTGCTACAGACATTATGCTTCCTCTAAAGAATTAACTTCAAAATCCCCACATATTTCAGATCACAGAAGGCCACTATATTCTTTTTTAATGACTTCTTTCACATCTCTTAGCAGGATAGCTAAGGAGCAGATGGTATTAAACAAGCCATTCTACCCCACAATCCCTGAATCAGCTAGAAATGTAAGTTGTTCCAATGTGCTGCAAGTTGCCTTTTGTATTGAGCAATCCGTACACAGAAATCCCTTTTATTGTCCCCAAAGTAAGGGACTGCTCATAAAAGTGCTAGACTCACACCACTTGAATGAGACAGAAAGACTATTTGTCCACAGCTATTTGACTTGGGCAGTGGCAGTGAGTTTCTCTAATTCCATATCTTAATTTGTCAATAAAACAGATTTCCTCCTTTCTCCCAGATATGTACCAGCTGTGAGCTTGGGTCATACAGACGGGAGGTGCAACAATCTATTTTACTTTATAACTGATTTAAATATCATCAGGTTTTATTCTTTTTTACTGTCATCATTTCATCATTTAATACCATTTTTCCTGTCATAGTTTCATAATTTAATAAAAGCCTATAACCACAAACATAAAAAAGTTCTTACGCTGGCTGAGGACCTGAAGTAGAGAAGCTTCATAGAAGAAAATCTTTCCTGATGTTTAAGCACATAGTGATTACTTCTAAAACTAAGCAGCCTGTATATTTTAGAGGTTTTCTGATAAAGGAAATGAGATTTTTAAAATATAATCCTTCTGGGGAATCATACCATAGGAACATATACATACCTTTATATTTATTCTTTTCGTGTTACTGAAACAGCTGTCTGGCCCTTAGTGTAGGTGAAGGCTATATCCACTTAAGTCTAAGTATAAAGATTTCACATAGATGCAGAAAGCAATTAATTTCTAGTGTCTGTAGGATCTATGACACACATTGGAACCAATACAGGTTTTATAATTGTTATTTGTTTGCCAAGAAGGCAGATCATAAGACTGGCTGCCACAAGCAAAGAAAGGAAAAGGGAAAGAGAGAAAATGGTAGCTGTGAGGTGACAGATGTGTTAATTACCTTGGCAGAGATGATGTTTATAATGTATATCCCTATCAGAGTATCAAGGTGTGTACATGCCTTAAACATACGCTGTTTGAATTCATCACTAATGCTTAAATAAAGCTGAAGATGTGAATTAAAAGAAAAGCTCACTTGGAAGTGGTGCTGTGGCTCAAAGTGGTAGAGCACTAGCCTTGAGCAAAAAGAGCTCAGGGACAGTGCTGGCCCTAAGTTCACACCCCATGACTGACCCTCAAAACAACAAAAATCCGCTCAGGCTGGTCACTTCTCATTTTGAATTCCCTATGGTTTCTCCCAGCACCTTCTCTGGAGGACATGTGGAATGAAAGACTACGCAGAGCCCAAGAAACAGAATGAGACAGAAATCTTCTCATGATGTTTTGTAGGAAAATGAGATGAATTGTAATTCAAGAAGATAAAGATATATCTTGTTGATTACTACAAACCATCGTAAGGAAAAAGTGTTATTTTATAAAATAATGTTCTCTTCAAAATAACGATACAGAATTTGAGAAATATAACTTCTATCAACTGAAATGTGATAAACTGATATCCAGATACAAAGTAATACTTAAAAACTTTAAAAACTTGGATATGAATACATAGATACATTGAGGTTAGGAACTCCTTGAACATTTTCTGCACAATATGTGATTTTTGTAAAGCATGTACTTCTCTGATAGCTGTGTCGAATGAAGAATCAAACTTCAGAGAATGAGAAATATTTCTATTGATTCCATAGTTTTTTCATGATAAGGCATGTCATTATTCAACTATTCTCTTGAGATATAAACATTTCTAATTATTGTCATATTTATAATATTCTTAAGCCTACTTCTTCATGTGTTGAGTAAATGTTGATGTGCAACACCCTTGCAAAGAAGTTTAATGAAAGGTTTTCATATATATGTACGTCTAGTTGCTATTTTTCTTGGAAAAGAATTATTGAAACAATTTGCATTGTCTTGCTGCCTCTCCAGGCCCTGCCTGGACACCTGTTCCTTGTTTGTTTGTTTGTTTTCTCAAGGCTAATGCTCTGCCACTTGAGCCACAGCTAGACTTCTGTCTTTTTGGTGGATAATTGGTGATAGGAGTTTCACAGACTTTCCTGGGCTGGCTTCAGACAATGACCTTTAGGCCTCAGCCTTCCAAATAGCTAGGATTCCATGTGTGAACTCTCACTGGTACCTGCTAGTTTTATAGTATTTATTGTGAAGATCTTGCACCTACTTTGTTAAACTAATTTCTAAGTACCTAATTATTTTCGATGCGATTGTAGATGGAATTATTTCTCTTGAAAGTATAAGCTAAATTTTCACTGCTACTTAAAATGTAACTCTACCCAAAATACTGAGAAGTCATCTTCTATTTCAATACACGTGTACCTGTACAATGTATTAATCAAGAGAAATTTAGCCCCCTCTTTGTGTGAAATCTTTGAAAATCCTATCTCCACACATTGTGAGATGTGCAAGAATACATCATTGTTATCTGTGGTGTCCATATGGTGAGACTGCACACACTAGAATTTATGACACCTCTCAAAGGATATCTGTATGTATCGATCATCTTTTCCAGTTTCCTTCATTCCTCATTCTTCTTCAGCCTCTGGTAATCCCCATCCCCACCCTCAGCTTCAGGAAGATAAATTTTTATAGTCTACATATAAGTGAGCATGTGTGGTACTGGTTTCATTTACCCAACATAATGATCTCCACTTGTGTTGTTGCACAGGTCAGGATTCTCTTCATTTTTATGGCTGAGTAGTATTTCCTGGTATATTTGTTCCATACAGGCTTTCTCAATTAATCATGTAACAGACAGCCAGGCTGTTGCTATTTCTTGCTATTGTGAATTGGGCTGCAGTGGATCGGAATGGTTACATGTCTCTTTGCACACAGATTGAGCTTTTTTTTGGGGGGGAGAGATATATTCCTCATGGTGGGGGTGCCACATGACAGTGATATTTTAACTTGCTAAGAAACTTTCACATATTTTTTCTTGATTCTTGTATTCATTGTGCTTTCTAATATTCCTACCATTAGTGCATATGTGTTTCTTTTCTTTTCTTTTCTTTTTTTTTACAAATTCTTTCCAGAGGTTGTTATATTTTTTTGTCATTTTGAGATTACTTATTCTTACTTGAGTGTAGTAATACCTCACTGTGGATTTTTTTAAAAAAATAATTATCTAGTTGTAAAAAGGCATTGTACAAAGGAGTTGGCATTTAACAAAGTAGTTTATGGATACAATGCATCATGACCAGTGTCACCCTTCAACACGCTCACCCCACCTCCAGCCCACCTCTTCCCTTAACGTTTCTTCATTTTGTAGTATATACAATGAGTTCTTGACTGCATTCTCATCCCTCAGCACCCTCAATTTGTCTACCCTCTTGCTCTGCTCCCTTCATTGCAGGTACCCATTTGGTGCTTTTTGTTGGGCTTTGATTGAGTCTTTCTAAAAAAAAAATTATACTGTTTGAACTCTCCATTGAGACTATTATCTTTCAGTAATGCATTTGTAACCACTTTCACACAACTCAGGGTGTTTACTTATTGATTTATAGGTATATTATATCTACCATGCAAACTTTATTTCTCTTGGTCTGACTTACTTCACTCAGAATAATTTTTTCCAAGTCTTTCCCTTTCCTTAAGAAGGGTACATAACATTCTTTCTGATTGATGAGTAAAATTCCATTGTGTCTATATGCCACATTTTTTTGCTTCATTCATCCATTGCAGGACATTGGGGTTGATTCCATATCTTGGCTATGGTGAATAATGTTGCAATGAACACGGTTGTGCTGGTGGCTTTACTGTAACTTTATGATCTATTGGAAAAATACCCAGGAGTAGAATTTCTCAGGTAACTAGTCATTCATATTGAATATTTTTCCATGTTGGCCATTTGCACATCTTGTTTTTTTCCCGAGAAATATCAGGAAATGCCATTAAGTTTGTGGAGATCCTTAAATGATGTGAATATCAACTTCTTGCCAGATGTATAGTTTCCAAATATTTTCTCCCATTCTGTGAGCTCTTTCTTCACTGGATTGAATGCTTTCTTGGCTATGTGGACCTTTTAGTTCCATGCATTCCTATTTTTCTCTTTCTGCTTTTGTTTCCTATGCATTTGGGGTCTTACACCTAAAAATGATTATCCACTCAAACGTCCTAAAGCATACCCTTTGTGTTTTCTACTAGAAGTTTTATAATTTCAGGCCTTCTATTTGAGCTGCTAATCCATATAGAGTTTTGGAAATTGATGGACATAAGATTCTCAGAGATCTAAGTAGCATATATTGAAAAGATGGACCTTTTTCCAATATTGCGTTCTTATGATCTAGTTTTGAAAAGGTGTGGCTATACCTATGTGGTATACTCTTAGTTTTGTATTTATGCTGATGGAATGCTGCTTACATTACCTTACATTTACTCTGTATTTTGAGGTCTAACAGTATAATGCATCCTGCAGTATAATGCCTCATTTGGGTATTTGGGTTTTTTCTTATTGTTGTTCCACACAAATTCTAGAACTCTCTTTCAGTTACATGAAGAATGCCCTTCTGTACATTATGACAAGGGTTGCACTGAATCTGCACACTGCTTGGGAACCTATGGATATTGTAATACTATCGACTTCCACTTCAGGAACACTAATATGTTTCTACTTTTGTTTCTTTTTCAGTAGCTTTCATTAAGATTTTCTAATTTATACTGTATAGAATTTTCAAATTTTAGGTTATATTTTTTCTTGGGTAGTTTAGTTTTAGTTGTTATTTATAAATGAGTTGTTTTCTTGATTTCTATTTCTGATAACTGGCTATTTGCAATGGCATCACTACTGATTTTTGTACATTAATTTTGTCCCTTGTGACATTGCTAAATAAATTTATTAGTTCTAGTAACTTGTGGTGAAGTTTTCAGTAAATCTAAGATTGTGTCATCTACAAAGAGAGATAATTTAACTTCCTTTTTCTACTTTATTTGTCCCTCTTGCCTAATAAAAGTGATAAAATGGGCATCTATTTTTTCTCAGATCTTAAAGAGAAATACATTGGCCTTGCCCAATTCAATATGATTCTAGCAGATGGCTCAATAGAAGCAATTGCTATTATTCTGAAGCAGATTTTTTTCTATACCTAATCCAGTCAACCCTGATAAGCTCACCTTGTTTGAAATGTTTCAGAGAAAGCATTTAGTTTCCAGTATGTTGATTTGCATGTTATACTGCTCCTTTGTCAAGTTGAGGAAGTCCTGTTTATTGGTATAGCTACTGTTGTGAGGATGTTCAGATATGTCAAATGCTTTTTGCATCAAATGATGTACTTTCCTTCCTTACAGGACTGATAGGGTTGACTGCATTCACTGTCTTCCAAATATTTAAAACAATAATAATAATATCTTTTATTTTGGTTATATTTCATCTTTCACGTCATCTACCAACAAAAGCGGAGCTTCGGTTTTAATTCTATACTTTACTAGTTATAATTTACATTTCATGGAGGACCTCGTGAAACAAAAAAAATCACTTTGAGCTATGGCAAAGGAATATGTGTTCAGGAGTTCACACCATACTACAAGTAAAGATTAGGGAAAGTAGCCTGTTACAAACAAGAGCTTATAGACAAAGCACCGACTCCCTCTTTTACTGAAGGTCAGCATTCATCCTCTTGGCATCACACTCATAAATTCCAGGTCAATTTAGCAAAAAGCAAAGTAAGCAAATGAGTAGGCATGAGCAGTTTTAGTTAGCAAAGTGAGATGATCAGAGTTAAGCATGACATCCTAACATTACTCATACCAATCCAGTTGAAGCACATAAAACTGGAGCCTTTTGTGTTCACTTCACATACACAATAAGCTTTCCCTAAAGCCTCCGTTATTATTTAAAATTCACATCTGTCAAACCTTTAGTACTCTTTGCCAAAATCCATTATACAAAGAAAAAACACCATCTCATGGAACAAAACCTCTAAAAAACCTCTAACACGGAAGATGCCACAGATTCAAACGACAATGTGCTTGTGTCTCAGTGCTGTCAGAGCGCTTTACGAACTGACATGCTAACCTGAAATGCACTGGCTTGTAGCACTGAGAATCAGGGAAGGCAGCAAATTGCTCGAAGTTCTGTTTGGAAACGTCCCAGGAGTTTGGCTGTGCGTGGTCATGCTTCCTGCACATCAGCCCCATTATTGCACTAGCAAGTGCCTACAGCTACACTCTGCACAAAGCAGAGTACAAGTCAGGAGTTCAGCCTCAGCGTGGTTAGACACTGTTTACTTAACTCTCAGAGCTTGAACAGAAATCTCCAGGGTCCTCTGACCACCTGGGAGCACACTCTAGAGACAGACAGGTAAGAACAATCTCAAACATCCTAGAAATCAACGTGCTGCACTTCTTCCACCACATAGGGTCATTATACTAAGCCAAAGCCCACTCACATGTGATCCCCTTCTGTCTGGGTCATTGCTCTGGAAGCAACTGAGCTTCCTCGAGCTGTAGATAAACCTGTAATGTCTTACCTGACTCGCAGGCAAATGTCTTCGACGTTTCATCATGGAAGATAATTGCCACGGCGTGCTTCTTCGTTTCTCGAGGCAGTCTCGTTATATTTTTGATGTTGTGAAGCTCGGTTACCTTCAAGAAGAAAAGAATTTTTTCTTTTTGCTTCATATACACTGTATATTCTAGACTCAAAACTGAGACAAAGCCATCAGCTTTCCAATAAATAACTCTATTAATGCCTAGTTGATTTTAGCCCCAAACAGTGAAGAACAGAATATTTTCCACTATGTCTTTTTCTTCGCTCAGTCTTGTACTGCTTGCTGTGTTTGGAAACCATATAACATGAGGATTGCGTAGAGTAACTCCACACAGTACTTTATGAACCTGGCAGCCTCCATGACCAACTGGAACAACTGGAACAAAGACAATTCCCATTAAACAGCTGTAGAAGAGAGTTTGCTATCAGTAACTGATCTCTCCCTTCATGCCCGTCTACCGTACAGGCTCCAGACGAGATGACAGGCATGAGAGACTGAATGAGCACCTGCTAATGCTATTACCCTTCAGGAATTCAGTCATTTAGAGCAAAGCTTGTAATTAAGAAATAAATCATTTAGATAAATGGAAGCCTAGAAAGATCCAGAGCTAATGAGTGCTGCAACTCTTGCATGACAAGGAGTGGTATTGGTGGTGGTGAGATGGAGAAGATTTCAGCATACAGAGAGAGTATGTATGATACATGATGTATTTGTATTTTTCCCTCAATTAGGTTTGCGACAGCCACCTCCTTACCTACAAAAATGTCCCCTTCTCTGAGAGCTAGCATCTTTAGGATTGCGAGCATCATCTATATGTTTATGCACAATATGACTTTTCCTAAAATCATCTCAAAACCGATATGTTGATATTATCATCACGCTGATCAAGAGGAAAACCATCCCACAATGTACTCAAACGTGCAGGGTGCTGAGAGTGATTCTGTCCAGACAACTTCAACTGCTGGGTCTAACATAGGGTGCTGTTGTAGACAGGGATCCTGAATTGCTCAAGTAATGGTCAGTAACTTAAAGCACCTTAAGAAAACTTACCTAAAAATACCTTCATGGAAATGCATTGGTAGAACTTACAAACCAATAGGAATAGGTCATCAGTTGACGCTGAAGTCTTTATTGTTGAAGGTGATCTCTTTGGCATTGATGAAGACACAGTAGCACAGATATAGCTAAATTGATCAATGTGTGACTAAAGGTGTGTATCTACCATATAAAGGATACTGTAGGACAAAACTGTGGCCACAGTTTTAAGAGGTTCGTGCTATTTGTCATCTATCTTAAAATAGTGAGTGGCCTGGATTTATAGGCCATTACTCCTGGCTTCTTTCCAGGTGGTGTGGAACAGCGTCTTTACGCACTGACACAAGCAGCTCACAGCTCTGTCACAATCTAAGTGCGTTATTTCACTATGTCCCTTATTTATAGTGCTCTCTCTGCTTCTAGTCATCTCCCTGAAGATTATCATGCAAAATTAAGATGGGTAAGATCAGTAATTTTAGTAATAACAGACTGAAATTTTTGTGTGAGGTGTACATGCATACACAGACATATATGTACATGTATTTTGCATATTAAGTTACATACATCTATGTGTGCATACATATTTCCATCTATAAATACTAATTTTTACTAACATTTTAATTGATAAGTGTAAGAGAAGACTGAAACCGATACTGTGAATTTTATTTTTGGTACTCTCATAAGAAAAATAAAATGAGGAAATTAATGGATGGCCTCGGGAAATGTGGCAGGCACATGGGCCTGTCCAGCCTTAGGGCTTTGGGGAATCTGGTGTCTGATGCAGTTCTAGCAAAATGTTTGCTCTTTTGTAAAATTTACATTTAGAAATGGGTTTGCCTCTCCATGCTGTTCCTATGGCTTCCAGAATAAAATGGGCTTTTGTGGTTGGTTTCCAAGGTGGAGCTATCACCTCTTTGAGAGATTAGCAAATGACAAGCGAAAGTAAAAAGTACCAATGAGGAGTATACAATCTTGTTTGAAAAGACTTCTGAAGCACAGAGATGTAGGTTAAGACCATATTTGAATCTACTATTTTTGTTTTTACTCAATATCAGAATGGATTTATTGTCTTGATCCTATATATTGTTATACTTAGATGAGCACAACTTTTAAATGCAAATTTCTACAATTCTGAAAATAAAAAATGACTTTATGAGGCTAAAACTTGTCAATATGACAGAAAATTTTTGAACATTTATTAAGATTGTGAAATTTTAGAGCTTTTCAATAGTGAAGTCAGAAAATTTTTCATAATTCAAAATGTAACATTTTTTTCTGAAAAGTGATTTTCACAGGTTATAAGAACACTAAATGTTGGGGCTGGGAAGGTGGCTCAGGGGTAGAGCGCTTGCCTTGCATGCCTGAGGCCCTGGGTTCGATTCCTCAGCACCACATAAGCAAAGAGAAAAAAGCCGGAAGTGGCGCTGTGGCTCAAGTGGTAGAACGCTAGCCTTGAGCTGAAGACCTCAGGGACAGCACCCAGGCCCAGAGTTCAGGCTCCACGACTGGACCCCCCCCCAAAAAAAAAGAACACTAAATGTTGATTCTAATTTAATGAGCTCCTTGAAATTAATTATTTTAAATAACATGAATTGAAGGAAAAAATATCTAAAACTATTTCAGGATGTTCAGATCCAAATCGATAAATACCATTATCAACAGCTGAAAATATTATGATCTGATAAATGATAAAATTAGCACCCAAATATAAGTGAACTCAAATGAGGACTCGGATGATTGATGTTACTTATTTATTTCAAAGAACAATTTAAGCAATTCATGGTATTATATGCAGACATGTCAAAGATGAATGACATAATCTTTCTATAGAAATTTATGTCTTATTCAGGATGAAAGTTAAAAAATGACAGCTGTAAACCTTGTAATGGGAGTAAAACACTGAACTAAGACTGGTTAAAGGAAGACCTCTATTCTAACTTTGTATCTATTGTAGACATGATACTTTTAGATTTTAAGTAAGCAGATTTTTTTTACAAAAACATAATTTCCATGTTTTACTCTCACCCAATTTTATTTTTATAATGTTAAATTTCAAAAATAAAGTAGAATTTGTCCTCTTACAGGAAACTCAGTAAGTAGAGACAATTGTTAATCTGTGAACTCATGCAATGTATTTTTAAATTTTTGCATGAATGTTATCAACACAGGTTTTATTTATGTGCGGTTTTGCCATGGATTCTTAATGGTGAAGACCACAATGTGATTGTAAACTGATTATTGCTTTCAAAATCTATGGCAGAAGAAAGGACTGAGGAAGAAATTTCCTCTCTTAGGCTCAATGATATGAGGAAAGACATATTTAGATATTTTAGAAGTTATGAATAAAAAGAATACCAAACACCAGAGAGGGAAATGCTGTTATTCTTGTACCTCAAATGGTAATTGGATTCCATTTTTTCTGCTCTGAATAATGACAACATTTTACTTGTTCTAGTCACTTTGAGGAATACTATAGACTGAACAATATGGTAATATTTGCTCCAAGAAAATGCGAGTATTTTAAAAAATACCATGTATTTACTTATGTCTTTTTTCCCAAGTCTAACAGTGAAAGTTGAACTAAATACTAGTAAAGTATAAATTCAGATCTTATATTATAAAGTTATATTGACACAATTCACTATCATATGAGTAAGTGAAAAAAATCTAGCTATTGACACCATTATAAAATTGTAATCTTAACAGTTTGCTTCATGATTATTGAGAGTGAATGTCTGTCTGTTAAAGTGCTTGATGTTTTTTGCTAACCTAATTATCCTTTGAAAGGAAAATGAAATTTAACTTTTGTATTATTTTCAAGTGGAATCAAACATACTAGAACAAAAATTGCACTCTTCTCATCAAGCCTCCTAATATTTTATTCATTTTTTAATTTATAAACCATGTGACAAGTTTTTTTTTTGAGAAAAGGAAGATGTTAGGAGCAAGTTTAATAAAGCTTTATTAGGATAAGGAATTTTGATTTTCCCAATGAAAGACTGGATTGTACTGATTTATTACTATTATAATTATTATTATGCTTAATACATGCCAATCTTTCTAGGCATCACTTCTAAACTTTTCATACAATAATAAAAATTTTTGTATTATTTCATTCTTTGTATTCTTCAACAGTTGATGATAAATTTGCACATGTTCTATCATTTCCTTTGAACAAAACTTACATCAAGGGCTGGGAAGGTGGCTCAGTGGTAGAGTGCTTGCCTTGCATGCCTGAGGCCCTGGGTTCGATTCCTCAACACCACATAAGCAAAAAGAAAAAAGCCAGAAGTGGCGCTGTGGCTCAAGTGGTAGAGTGCTAGCCTTGAGCTGAAGAGCTGAGGGACAGCGCCCAGGCCCAGAGTTCAGGCCCCGCGACCGGACCCCCCCCCAAAAAAATTACATCAATATTTCCAGTGTCTGATTCCCTGTAATTGCCTTTTATTGCCAAGAAGAACAAAAATGCACTATTGAAAAAAACCAGTACAGTTCATGGATGGACACCCTGGGTCATGTAACTGACTATGCAACAAGCCCAATGTCAACGGTTACAAGCTTGGTCATTCACACCCTTGACCGCCATCAAGCATCTCAAATATTAAACCATATTACAAAATGCATTCCCTAGAAATGATTATGGATAAAATGATATGAGAACTGACATTAGAGCCCTCCCCTGCTTCCATGGGTTTGCATCTGATTGCTGTAAGGTAACTGAGTTTCAGGCGAGAAACAGAGAAGCCACATTGGGAGTCTTTATCGGAGAGCCTCTTGTCTCAACCACCTACAGCCCCCCGGAACAGAGCTCAACAAAGCTTTTAAAGACAAAAGCCACATGCACTTGAGTGGGGACACTTGAGCCCGACAAAAGAAGACCCTATTAGGAAGTAGCTCAGGTACCAGCAGACCTGTCCATCTGTGGAAACAGCTCAGGGTTCAGCTTAGACTTTCCATACCTGGGTGATATACCTCAAACTTTCCATACAGAGGAAGACTTAGTGGCTACTCAGGGGCAAGTGAGTCAATCCATGGAGGGAGGTCATTAAGGATGAGCATTCTCTCGGCAAAGCTCTCCTAAGGCTGGGCAGCATGAAGTTGGCCCTTCAATCAATGGCCTCTCTCACCATTATGTTCTTCAGGGCTGGGTAGAAAGCTCCTCCACCCAGCGAGGCATCAGGATGGCTGTGAGAAGTGACTCAGAGTCAGCCTCGTCACCTCATGATGATCCAGCCAATCACAACCCCAAAGTATATAAAACAAATAAATAGATACATCTGTAGTGGCCTGCAAAGAAGAGTTTGTTTCTTTGTCATCACTCTGGAAACCATATAATTGAACAACTGGTATTACATAATAGGAGGTGTTGTAAGACATCTGAGTGATTTTGGGGCAATATATGCACATACTGGCATCATACATTCATCCTGTCTAATGTAGTTCACTGACTATAACACTGCACTCACCTAGAAAGCCACAACTTTACCGAAAACGTGTTAAGGGCTACTGTTTAGATTCTATGGCTGTAGCTAGCAGATGTATAAACTGGAATCGCTTCCTCATTGTAGTGGGTTGAACAGGTCCTCAAAAAGATACAAATTATAAGCCCTAGAAACTATAAATATGCCCTTATTTGCAGACAGTTCATTGTAGGTGCTATTGAGTTGTCATGAAATGATGAATTTCACCAGACTTCTAACACATATTAATGGTATTGCTTCATAGACTATTCCATGAAAGGGAAGAGAAAGTATTCATCCACGCAATCTATGGGCTCAATGCAATCCTCATCAAAATACCAATAACATTCTTCATAGAAGTGAAATAAAAACCTAAAATTCATCTGAAGGCAAAAAAACCCTTCCTCATTGTCAAGAGCAACACCACAATTTGATACTTACAAATACACTGCAGATTCTGGGGGAACAAGTTAGACAAGAAATGTACTCACTACCTTACCTATGTAACTGTAATCCCTCCGGATATCACCTTGACAATAAAATTTAAATAAAACCACCATCAAAAAATATGTTTCAGATTCTCAATAGTAAAAAAGTCACAATATTGACATTAAAAACAGACAGAGAAGAGAAGATCTCCCAGAAAAGAAGATCCACTGGAACCTGATTCTATATCAAATCCCAAAAAACACACACCACCGAATGTATAGCCTCTTCAGCAAATGGGGTTGGTAAAACTGGAAATCCATGTGTAGAAGAATGAAACTAGGTCCTTATCTCTCACCTTTTATTGAAAAAAAATCAATGCTAAGCCAGGTGCCTGGCTCATGCCTGTGATCCTAACTACTTAGAAGGCTGAGATCTGAGGATCACAGATCGAAGCCAGCCCAGGTAGGAAATTTCATGAGGCTGTTATTTTCAATTAATCACAGAAAAAGCTGCAAGTGGTGCTGTGGTGCAATATGGTAGAGCAAATAATAGCCCAAGGACAGCGCTCAGTCCCAGAGTTCAAGGCTCAGGACCAAAAAGAAAATCAATTTTAAGTAATCTGAAGGAAGAGATGAAACTTGGAAAATATGAGGGGAAAACAGGAGAACTTCAAAATATCGTGAGAAATATTTCCTAAAAGGACAGTCAACAGCTCAGAGATTGTACTAAATCAAAACTCTTCTACAAGGCAAAGGAAACAGTTAATGAAGCCTACAGGATGGGAGAAAAATCCATTTGCTCTTCACCCAATAGAAAATCCTTTAGAACTGAAAAAATATAATATCAAAAGACCAACAATCCAATCAACAAACAGACACACAGACTGAAAAGACAAAGTGCAATTGGCCAAAAATTACATGAAAGAAATGTCAGCCTTTTTAGCCATCAAATAAATGCAAACCAAAACTACACTGACATTCCATCTCATCCAAGTCTGAGTGGAAATCATCAAGAAAACAGAAATCAACCAACATTGCCCAGAATGAGGGGAAATTAACTATTTGTACTCTGTAAGTAGGAATGCAATACACTCCAGACACCTTGAAAATCAGTATGCAGGTTCCTCAAAACATTAAAAATAGAACTACCAGCTACAGCAGGAGCTATGCACCCCTCCTGTAAGCATATTTTACACATATCTGAACAATACACAACAGTCAAGATGAACAATAAGCTTAGGTGTCCATCAACGGAAGAATGGATAAATGTGGCTTACATACGTAATTGAGTATTAATCATCATGATGCCATGCCATTTCTAGAAACTTTCTTGGAACCTGAAGTCATTGCATTAAGTGAAATAAACCAAACTAAAAAAAGTAAGTATAGCAAATATATTTCATGTACGAAACATAAAAAAATACAAATATTGCAATAAAAGAGTGGAAGCCGGGCTTGTTAAGGACCAGGGGGTTCAAAAGAGTAACGTAGGAGGGTAACTGCAATCCAATGCTACATTCTGCGCATGTACGAAATTTTCAGGATGCAGCTCATTATTTTTGCAATTCTGTGCTAGCCAAAAGTTCTGGAGAGCAATGGAAATATCTCCATTTTGTAATTCTGAAAGTATTAAGCATATTTTTACTTTAAAAAGTCTCACCACAACCTTCTAATGCAGCTTTCCAGAGCCTGAGCAGGGGTTGGGGTTGACAGACAGCCCCGTGGGTGGTAGAAATCCACTCCACAAAGACCTTCCTGTCCTCGAGTTCCTTCAGCTCTGGGGTCCCAGGAGGAAAAGCAGGAACAAGGTGACAAGTGACAAAGCCTTCCTGGGAAAGACACCTCCTGACAACGGATGGGGCCAACAGCAAGACGAGCAGTTACGGAGGGGTGAGTGCCCTTCGACTCGGAGGGGTGAGTGCCCTTCGACTATGGAACCAGCCGCCAGGGAGGGAGGAAGTGGCTCTTCAGGAGAGGTCACCGGAGGTCGGGAGGAGAAGGATGCTCCAAGTGTGGGTCTACTCTGCTCTTTACATTATTTTTAGACACCAATATGCTTTGTTTAATGGTTTGGGTGCATAAAGAGGGAGCAGAACATTTTAAAGAGATCTATTACTTTAAATTAAATTAACTCAGGGCCATGAGCTTTCTCTTGCCTTTTTCTTCTTCGGGCTGATGCTCTACCACTTGAGCCACATCTCTACTTCTAGCTTTGTGCTGGTCAACTGGAGATAAGAGTGTCTAAGATCTGTCTGCTCAGGATGGCTTCAAACTCAATCCTCTATATTCACTGTACACATCTGATGTCCAGGCAGATGCATCACGAGTTTACTGAAAATGTGACAGAAGAACAAGAACGAGGAGCATGAGAAGAACTGGATGAGAGGCCAGCGATGGTCTCGCTGAAAATGGTCTGTGACTCTTGCAGAGACAGGGTATGATTAAATACAAACTGCGAGCAAGCTTGCAAAGTGTCACAAGCCAGATTCCAAGTGGGAAAATAACAGAAGAGTCCAGAAGGAAATGATGACTTGTTAAGACATGGTATTGATTGCTCACTGGGCCCCCCTTCGCATCCTGGCTTCTGAGATAATCCATCAAACTTGGTTCCCAGGAGGCATTTGGAAACACACAGACATTTGTCCAGAAGGCTACATGGTGCACGGAAAAATAAAAAGGACTGACTATGATCCAATCACAGATGACAACATCATCTTACACTTTGCGAAACATTATGCATGTCCTAAGCAAAGAGAGGAAATTCCTCAAAACTCAATTAGCAGAATCAATCTCTAGGATCTGTCTGGAACCACACATGCGTCCTGACAGCAATGAAAGTAGACTTTTTTTTCTAGCATATCTGGAATATTTATAAATTTATAAGCTTATTAGTAATATAAGTTGCATTATCTTTTAAAAATGATACAATTTACATTCTATAATGTGCATACAATATAATTAAAAGCTTATAATGCATATAGTTAAAATCATGGATACGAAATATAAATAGCATATTTGGAAAAAATACATTAACTAAAATATAATATAACTTAAATACATAATTTATATGCATTTACAATATATACTCTCATTTAAAGAGACATCGACAAAATATTACACAGGAACTCAAAATTTAAAAATATTTTTCATAATAAAAAAGAAAGTTCAAAGTATTTCAAGATGTACAAAGAGTAACTGAGCCTATCCATAAAGAACTAGTAATAATAGCAAATGCATATTAGTAAGCAAGCTGGGCATGCTGGCTCACACCTGTAATCCTAGCTAGTCAGGTGGCTGAGATCTGAGGATCAAGGTTCAAAGACAGCCCAGCCAGGAAGGTCCAGGAGACTCTTATCTCCAATTAATCACCAGAAAATTGGAAGTGTCACTGCAGCTCAAAGTAATAGAGTGCTAGCCTTGAGTGAAAGAGCTCAGGAACCGTACCCAGGCCCTGAGTTCAAGCGCCATGACCAACAAAAACAAAAGAAAACAAAAAAAAAGTTTTAATAAGCAAGACTTCTTAGACATTTAGTGAGGAGAGGTAGAAATAAATCAGACAAGGGATGAAAAGAGATGTTGAGAAGAAAACATGTACATAACAATGGAAAGTTTATTGACCCTATCAAGGGTGGTTTAAAACGTAGGCAACAAAATATATATCTAGGAAAATGCCAATGTGCATGTGTGTACATGTTTGATGGGTTATGACAGTCAAATATCTGTCTCCAAATAAGTTAAGCAAATAAAACCAAATTCTTTGCTTCTATCAATACTATATAGCAAGAACACAACTATTTCTTCAGAGGTTCAAATCATTTGTGGCAATAATTCAAGTCTAACCAATAAAACCCTTGCTCTAAAACAATGTCACTAACTCTGAAAGCCTAGAATGCTCTAAATAATCAAATGTGCCTTGCTGTTACTCTTGTCTACAAACTGGAAAATTCAATGTTCAATGGCCACTGAAGTTTTCTTTTTGTAGTAAGCATTTGTATCAAAAACGTTATTAAAATTATTTATGAATTTGAAATCAACTTGGGAAGTATTTTATATAGTAGAATATCATAAACATTTACATAAACATTTACAGTAAGTACTATTCTAGAATAAATTAGGGCGTTGGTGACCCACTCCTGTCATCCTAGCTACACAGGAGGGTGAGATAAGAGGTTGATGGTTCAAAGCCAGCCTGGCCAGGAAAGTCTGTAAGACTCTTATCTCCAATTAACCACCAGAAAACCAAAAGTGGCGCTGTGGCTCAACGTAGAAGAGCTTTAGCCTTGAGCAAAAAAGCTCAGGGACAGTGCCCAGGTCCTGAGTTCAAGCCCCATGACCACCACCACCAACAACAACAAATTGTACTGCAGTATTTTACAAATTGCAAACAAATTCATTACTTGAACAGTATGTGTACCTTTCCAGTAGTGATATAAAAAGCATTTATTCTCAGGAATATGTGCATGCCATCTGCTGCATCTGTCAGCTATTGGATAGTTGGGCATACTTCATATTTTTATTTTGGTGGTACGAGGATTCCAATTCAAGGGATGTGTGCCCTCTGTCTTGTTTCTAGCCTTTTTGCACGTATTTTTTTTTTGTCGGTGGTGAGGTTTGAACTCTGGGCTTGGGCACTTTCCCTGCACTCTTCAACTCAAGGTGAGCGCTCTACCACTTGAGCCACAGCGCCACTTCTTGTTTTCTAGTGGTTTTATTGGAGATAAGCGGCTCATGGACTTTCCTGCCCGGACTGGCTTTGAACCGCAATCCTCAGATCTCAGCCTCCTGAGTAGCTAGGATTACAGGTATGAGCCATGGCGCCTGGCCATATTCTGCTTTTGAATGGGGTCCTGTGTGTGTGCTGAGCTGGGCTGGCACCCCAGCCGCACACTCCACACACAGCTGTGCTACTGCACTCAACTATGAATTGGGATGGGGTCTTGTGTGTAAGCATAGCTTAGCTTGATTTCTGCCTATAGGTAGCTAGGATTATAAATGTGAGTCACTGGCACCTGCCAAATAGTCATACTTCATTGATGAATTTAAAAAAATGAATTAAAAATAACACGCAGAAAAAATTTCTGAAAGACTACACTTATTGGATCGCAAACTATGAAATGTAAAAAACGTTGCTGAAATAGAGGAAATCATGTCAAAACAACACTGTGGTATCAAATGTTCTCTCACATTACCTGATTCACCATGCAAAATGGATTGCTAAAATACTGTAAGGTATCATGCAAATGGGTCTCAACTTTTTTCCTCGACTGATGCTGGATGCATCACTGGAGGCAGAAACGATGTGCATACCAGTTGCTATCCTGTATTTCTCATGATACCTTACAGGTAGCAATATTTTTAGTGTGTGTGCTATTGTATTGTTTGTATTTGACACCCAGGAAATGTGTTTGAATTATATCCTATATTGTTTTATGATAGAATCATTTAAGAGTTGCACAAAAGAAAATGAATGGCTCTTTTAAAAAGTGAGATAGGGATATACATGTAGATCTATGGGAGAGCCACGGCCTAGTAGGTTCAGTCCCCAGGGTCCTCCATCCACCAACAAGTGAGAGAAAAGCAGTGATTTCTCTTATATAAATTATATGGCTGCAAAATTGAAGTCAGTCTCAGACCAATCATACAGATGTTTTCTAAGAGTCTGATCCATATCTGTTGTAAAATTAGAGAGGTTACAAAAATAATTCCAGATACGAAGTCAAGTATTTTCTAGGACATCAGCCATACCGGATAATTCACTTGGAGACATTTTGACTTGAGAAGTTTTACTGACTTCAGGTCAGACAGTACCAAGATCAAGGTAGGTATGAACGCTCCCTATTATTTTGAGATCACAACTTTGCAGCAAAGGGTCTTAACCCATGGCCTTCCTGCTTATGTCAGACTGCAGTCACCATTCCCAGGTTCCTCATCTGGGGCATGTCCACTCTTTACCATCCTGCTTAATGAAGCTTTCACCTTCGATGTCACTGAATTCTCCCTGAGGTATCATCACGGGATAGCATGGATCAAACAACATTCCCTAACGTGAGTTAGGGTATGACTACAGCAAACCCGTGTGTGTGTGTGTGTGTTAAAAAGTGCTTTATGCTCACAAACAATAATTTCTCCAAGATATGAGACCACAGATGGATGCATGTATTGATGGAAGAAGAGACCTGTATTCCAATAATTGAGGTTCACTCTGGAAACCTCTAGCCAGAATGTCAAGAGCCACCAAACCTTTGAACATCTTTCATACAATATCAAGTATGTGCTCATCCACGCATGGAACCATCTCTTCATGAAAGCAAAGTAAGTGTTCTTCTTTGTGCATGGTCTGCGTCCGCACTTCCAAGACATTCTGCTTTTAAGGGAATGCTTTTTAAAAAGTGAAAGGATCATTTTTTTCTAGTATGAATCAAACTGCTACCTACTCTAAGTCAAGCTCAGATCAATCATACAGAGGTTTCCACAGTAAAGATTTCATCACAAGAAGTAAGTCCTGGACTACCTCCAAAGTGTGTTTTAAATAGAACCCTGCTAAGGCTAGGCAGAGGAAAGCAGGTAGGATAAAATGATGTTACAATACCAGGCTATAGAGGATTTAGACAGGAGACAGGTCTCAATTCAAGCATCACTTTTCTGATACCTTGTATTTTTCATCTCTGGAACTTTACTCCGTCTTCATTCATCCTTCCAGTAGATTTTATTTATATTTCCCTCCCTAGAGGCAACACTCCTATTTATTTCATTAACATTTCTATCAGCTGTTTCTTTTTTCATCGGCTTAGAAAATTAAGGAAAATTTATTAGCTGATCCTATGTAAATTGCTCTAGCTTAGTTTTCATCTAGGATAAATTTGTTTTGAATATCTGTTATGACAATTACATACAGCTACATTTTCAAACTCTAATGCATTTTTAATAACTTCCTTCAGAAGCTAGTAATTTGAATTTCAAATTCTTTTCCAGCAAGAAGTTAAAGAAGTATATGCCATTTTACAACAGTTTCATATAAAAACGGATTTATGCAGCAAGATCTCTCTCACAGTAAACATATCAAATGTCTAAATGAGACCATCAATACTCATTAGTTGATAATGTATATATTTTCCAGATAGGGCAGACCACAGAATTAAGGTTGGTAAAGAAATAATTGTATTATTAGTTTATTTTTCCAAATTCTCTCCTACAGTTTACAAATATTTCACTCATTTGCTCAGTTATTTTAATGTATTGTCTAATCACCACAGTAGTCTTCACAGTAAGTCAAAATGACTAATTTCTAGTTTAAAGTACTTAAAACATTAACAAACATGACAAGCCTTTTAAACTTTTCGGAAAACCAATTCACTGCATTTGTAAAGTGTTCACAGACTCTGTACCAAGTCCTCAAGCATTTACCATTCTCCAGCTCTGCTTTCAGAGTTTGCCAGCACTGGAGTATGCAATTTCTTTGCAAATCAACCCATAATGCAACTTTTCAGTTCTCACAATCCAGTGCTTTTTTTTCTTTCCTCCATGGAATCCATTTCCCTCTATTACTTTGCTCTATTGAAACAGAGTAATGTCTAATGTCACATCCATTTTAAAGTCCTGATGTCCAAAAGCAGAGTGAACTATTGCTCTATCACTCATCAAAGTTGATTACCATTAGCTATTCATGTATTTATAAATCTTTCACGTTGTCAGATTATACAAAAATGTAAAACAATGAGTTATTAAATTAAGCACTTAGTGGTGACTCCAAATCCTTCAATTCTCACATGCAGTATGGTATTTTTCCAGACAGCAGCCCTGTTCTTAGCATGCAGACAAGGACACCTCTGAACCTCAGTACCTAACTTGGCACTAGACACAGTAGACTCACAAACATACATACTGCACTAATGGCCCTCATGTATTTGTAGCCCCACAGTTTTTAATTGCGTTGGGCCTGTACTAGGGCTTGATCTCAGGGCCTAGCACTCTTACTCAGCTCTTTGCCCTTGCTAGATCTAAACTTGAAAATGATGTCCCTCTGCTTTACCCTTACAGTGATTAGAACACAGGACAGTGCCACCATTACTGCCTCTGGGTACTGATTTCAGAGAAATGTTCTGAAGGAAATGTACTCTGCCTGACTTATATAACCATAAGCCTTCTGTTGAATAAATTTTTTAATTAAAAATCATCTCATAGCATAAATGTCAGGTGCTTACATTTCATGACCTAGAAATTCCTCATTAAGCTTAACCTTATTTTCAAAATTCCAGTGATTATTATATCATAATACAAAAATAATAGTAAGACTCTAGAGTTCAATTAACTTCTTGCATAGTGAGAACAGGTAAAATGGTATTGTCTGCTTGAAGACATCATTTCTCAAATAATCTTTAGACACATGTATTATGATAATTTAAAAATACATCCAGGGGCTGAGAAGGTGGCTCAGTGGTAAAGTGCTTGCCTTGCAGGCATGAGGCACTGGGTTCAATTCCTCAGCAACACATAAGAAGAAAAAGCCAGAAGTGGAGCTGTGGCTCAAGTGGTAGAGTGCTAGCCTTGAGCTGAAGAGCTGAGGGACAGTGCCCAGGCCCAGAGTTTAGGCCCCACGATCAGCAAAAAAAAGGAAAAAAAATAATACATCCACTCATGAGAAAACCAAATATGTATGAGCTATGCCTAAGTGATGGAGTAGAAACTTGAACTTAATTTTTCTGGCAATTAACTATATAAGTCACAAAGAGTTATAGAAAGTCAGCTGTTTCAGTAACAGGTTTAAATATAATCTACATGATAGTTATTTGTGTAGATGGGTTAGTTGAATTTATTATCAGATAACAATGTTACTAATAGAAAGAGAAATTAGAACTGCATATCATCTAAAATAAAAATCCAGATATTCAATGTATTATTTGGGATGACATGCTATGGTACCACCGAAGGGTAATTAGAATTAATGTTTACTAAACCTATAAACTTATTTAAGGATTCTATCGAAGATATTTTTAGAAGGCCATATGCATTGCCCGTTGGAAGTTATGTTATCTACTCTTCTAATTCTTAGAAAACCTATATGCTTTAAACATATGCTAAATCTCTACATATGCCCAACGACCATTTGCTTGTTAAAAACTCAACTAAACAGTGAATGCCTTACATGTGAATGATATCATTAGCAGTAGTTAAGCTGGTCTCAGAAGTTTTATTTCCTAGATATTGGCCAGAGTTTAAATCAATGTAACAAGTGCACAATTAACCTGAACAGGGAGGAAGTGCTTACTCAGCACCTACAGAAATGATCCGGTTGAGATATGTGTCATCTCATTTTGCAAAGTAGCAATAAAAACGATCTGCAGATGCACCCCTGGCATTTACAGCTGATGATTAAAAGAAGGAAGAAAAATAACTTTTGCATTTCTCAGAACAGAGGCATTTTATCCCGGCCATGCACTTCTGCCTTCTGTAGGCATCATCTATCAGCAACACGTCTCCACATCCTGTTGGGGACCTGGTTATTCCCCAGTGACGGCCAGCTCCGTGACTTACCTTGTGAAAGTTTCGAAAATAAGCCGCTTTTTCATCTGGAAATTTTTCTAACCTTCTGGGTCCTTTGCTAGACGCTTTCTTGAAAACCAACCAGCATCGCCTGAAAATCTGAAAGCAAATAAAGAAATCTGATTATCTATGTTTTCCTCTGAGTTGTACTACATGGGGAATTTTACCTATCCATTTCATCTACTGGGAATGAATTTTGTAAAATCCACTTATTTTCTAGAGAACCTTTCAAAGACTTTAAGTAGTAACCAACTAAAATAATAGCATTTTAACAGATGTGGTATTTCATAAGAAGGTAAGTGATAGGGTTTTCACTGTTTGAGGCGATAGTCTATAATAAAAGTAAATCACCTAGTGTGAATATTACATATGCAATTTATTCTTAGAATTCCATTTCACCTAGGTATGAATATCACATACACAATTTATTCTTAGAATTCCACTTTTCCTGTTAGTGTACTGGGTCTTTAACAAGGTGATATGAGATATAAACACATAATTTTCTGTAATTTTCTAAGTTCCAAAAAAGCATCCCATTTAAAAATTAGTTCTAGGTTTTTTTTTAAAACAGATGCTCATATGTTGACCTAGAAGGCAGCAAGAAATGTGTTCTTATAATAATGAGCATTATCTGTGTCATTCTTCTGTAGTCTCATGGTAACTACTCTTTTGTTAAATATTATCAGTTTCAAAATGATGTATACAATTTTCATAATTAGTGAATCAAACAGGAAATTACTGCTGCCTTTATTTTAAGATGAAGTTAGAGATAATGTTGAGATTAGAACACACATATGGCCTGACTTTTCAAATACTAATGACATGGACGTATTCTCTAATAGTAATCAATAGTGGCCTTTGAGAACGTCTGTCACATTATCACATCAAATGTTCTCTGTCAGTTTAAAGGCAAAGTAGTAAAATGTGTCTTTCCAGAAATTCAACAGGCTGGGAAGTGCAGATTGCCCACAACTTTCAAAGTCTCAAGTTAGAATGTTTGTTTGTTTGTTTCTGGAATTTCTCCTTCATTCATTGGGAAAAGATTTCAGAAATATACATCACTATATTTCTCTTTTATGTCTTTTTATCGCATAATCATCACAGTGTATTTGCAAGTAGTAAAAGACAGATAATAAATTTCTTTCATATGAGTTCCCTGGGCATTGCTTTTATTCACTGAAAGACAGGATTTCCCATGCTAACAAGCACTCTTTGAACAATCATATAAAGACCAGTAGAACAGCAGTGAACACACACCCTTAGACCACTGCTGCTCTTTTCCTTGGATATTCCCCGGTAGCCTTGAAAAATACATCCATGATAGTTGAGCTGCTTGCACACACCCATGTGTCCGTCTGTCCTCTGGAGATCATATGCGCTTTTTATTTCGAATCTTTCATAACCTCACACCTTGAAATGAGATGCTTCAGCCTCCTTCCACCCCCTTGTGCTTAGTTCACTGTGGTGTGACTCTTTGGTTAGTTTTGTTTGTTGGTCCCTTCCTGTTCCCAGTCCTCCAGTGAATTTGCATAAAAATATATAAATAGAAATTATGATATCAGCATATGACTTGTCTCGCTTCAGTTAACTCAATTCTATGTGGAGTTCTTTGGTGGGGTAGAATTCTGGCCTTTTTATTATCACAGTATTCTCCTGTCAAGTTGTAACAGATTTAGAAACGGCGCACACAGGAGGAGAGGTGGTCCGGCACAGTGGAGGATGAAGGGAGCTTTGGCGTCGGTCAGGCTTGGCTTTTTGCATCCGGGTATGACTGCTGACCAGCTGCTGACCAGCTGCTGGCCAGCCTCGCACAGGTTACTTAGCGTCCCACCAATAAAGAAGGGTGTGGCGTGGGAAGAGAGCGGATCTGACAGGCTGGCCCATACTTTTGTGCACAGAAGTTTCTCTACAAAAGGGCTGCTCCTAACTTTGGTCCCTTTTCCTTTCAGACTAGGTGCTTCATACAAGGCTATATCACATCCCCCCCCTCCCGACTCAATTGGAACAAATATTTAGAATCAGAATATTAGATGCAGGCATTCAGCATCCAGAGACATTAGATGCCCAAATGAGTCTGAAAATGGCAAGAAGGAGGATGAAGAAGAGTGTGAAGGGGTGTCTGACTAAGGTACCCTGTAGGCATTTATGGACGTGTCAGTGCACAACCTCCTTCCAAAAATAGAAATAATCATAGAGTATTGAGTTTCAAACACAGGCTCTGGAGCTAACAAGGCCACACTTGTAATTCCAGCCCCTCCACTCCCCAGCGCCGTGCATTCTGGGAAGCCATTTAACCCTCTGCCTGTGTTGTCACATTAATTTGGGAGAAATAATGTTTCAATCACAGTATTTTTGCGGAAATAAAAGGAAAGCATGTATGCTAAGATAGTCCCGCAGAGGATATACAAGAGTCACCAACTGAACACTAAATATAAGACAGAAAAAAGTTCTTTAGAAACTAACCTGGCTTTAGCACATTCAAAACCCCAACCCGGATTTCTGTACATTGCACGATAAAAATTATCTTATACAAAGATAGTTTTCATAGTTCTCACATGGTTCCATAATTAAGAGGATTGAAATATAAGAAAAATCCACAAAGCTATTTAAATAGTACATTGCATAAGAATATCAGTTCCTACTAATATTTTACTATGGGCTCAATATTGTTAAGCAATGTAGCTATGTAGCAATGTAGCTTTCCATGAAACAGTTTATTCACAATTGACTCAGTCTCTAGTATCATCCAAACCTTTGTATTAGAATTGAGGCCATTATATGGTAATGTGTAAGCTCATAGTTAGAATATTTCAGTTTTATTTTTTCACTGCAGGTTCTGTTATTCATTAAACAGCTCACCTCAGAGAATTTAGGTATGCTTGTTTAAAACATGATTTCCTCATCTACAGATTAAGGTCTATCTACTTCATGAAATCTTTCTTAGGATTATTAGAGAGCCTTCATAAATGTGTGTGTGTGTGTGTGTGTGTGTGTGTGTGTGTGTTCGAAGAGTCCACACTCTTGGGTTTTGGGTATTGAAATATGTTTTTCCAGATTCTCTTCTATTACCCTTTACCTGGACAGTATTTTGACATGAGGACCTTGGAGATAATAGGGTTGGATAAAGTCTCAATGGTTGCTCTTGATGGTGGAATTAGAGCTCTTATGAGAACAGGCATGAGGAGCTTTCTCTATCCACTTGCTCAGAAAGAGCAGGGCCTGTGAGCCCAGAGGGAGAAATCTGCTGTGTGCAAACCACGAAGAGGGCCCTCTCCAAAACCCAAACATGCTAGTATGCTTATCTCGTACTTGTTTATGGCATTTTTCATACTTCAAAATTCCAAAGAAAATTTCACAGCTAAGTCATGGTAACATAGTTTACTGGGAAAACAATATTAATTTATCAAGGCTATGAACTAATTATATTTTGATCTGATATCTTGTTAAATTTTTAAATGTTAGCTAGAAAAAAATTAATAAATGGATAGCTTTTTAAAACATAGCTTTTAGGGCTGGGAAGGTGGCTCAGTCGTAGAGTGCTTGCCTTGCATGCCTGAGGCCCTGGGTTTGATTCCTCAGCACCACATAAGCAAAAAGAAAAAAAGCCGGAAGTGGCACTGTGGCTCAGGTGGTAGAGCACTAGCCTTGAGCTGAAGAGCTGAGGGATAGTGCCCAGACCCAGAGTTCAGGCCCCACAACCGGACCCAAAACAAAAACAAAAACAAAACAAACAAACAAAAGAATCTTACTAAGAAGCCGGGCGCTGGTGGCTCACGCCTGTAATCCTAGCTATTCAGGAGGCTGAGATCTGAGGATCGCGGTTCAAAGCCAGCCCGGGCAGGAAAGACCGCGAGACTCCTATCTCCAATAAACCACCAGAAAACCGGAAGTGGCGCTGTAGCTCAAATGGTAGAGTGCTCGCCTTGAACTGAAGAGCTGAGGGACAGCGCCCAGGCCCAGAGTTCAAGCCCCACGGCCAACCAAAAAAAAAAAATAGCTTTTGAGTCAAATGCCTTCAGAGATGGAGAATTTTGAAGTGTCATTTTGGGTCAATGTGAAGTCAAATACAGCGTGAGCCAAGGCACTGGATACACCTCTACCAGAATAAAATGAGCAGAAGCCTGGGGACCTCACCTTGATGACCTTACCATCAAGTCAGGGTTCATTAGTGAACCATAATTTGCTTTATGCCCTTTCTGTAAGTGACGCTTTCTGTAAGTATGTAGGGGAAACTCCAGGGAAATGGGCAGCAAAAATGTCTGTCAGAGATGAGAAAATCACTCCTACGAGGAAAAAACAATCCCAGAACAATGCAAAGGTTTCCATTTTGTTTATAAATGAATGCACAGAAATGGAATCTGTGAAGGAGATCTGAAGAGTGGATTAAGGACCTGATTTGCATTGACTTTGCACACACAGGAGCCCTCAGTGAATGACCTTCAGGGGCAGTGGGTGGAGAGGCTCCGCTCTTCTCCCCTGACACTTCCGGGCTCCTCAATGACATCTGGTGAGCGACTGTCTGCCAGAAGGTTCTGCTTCCCCAGGTCTGTGCCCTAGAAGTGACATTGCTTTGTGCTCTGCCACGATTGCTCTCTGGATACAGCATGGCTCTGTGTGCAGGATGACTTACGTCCTCACTGAGAACCCTCTCCAAAACATGCAGCTGGGCTCACCCAACCGGCTTCAGGGTACCCCTGGCTTCTCCTTAGAGAAAACTCCACATTGATGCCAGGACTCCAGAATTCCCCAGGAGCCCCAGCTGCTGCGCACTTCTATTTTCCACTCTAGGAGCCAGCCAACTAACTTGCAATAATTAGATACCCTCTTAATCCTCTTCCATCTGATAAAAAGCATTTTACCACATGGCAATCTTTTTCTCTTAATGCTTTCTCCTTTTCAAGGTGATTTTACTCAAAAGACACCCTTTTTCAATTTAAAACTCACTTCAAAGTACATGGAAGATTTCTTGGCTTTCCTTCATAGCTGTAATTACATTACTTAGCAAGGGCTCATTCACAAGCGTTAACTTTCCCAAAGTTGGATTTAATGGGCCTAGTCCATTACAAGCTGTTGGCCTAATGAACCTTGTACTTCAAGTATGAGTTTGGTTGGGAACTTGGAGGAATTTTTGATTATAGGAATTGTCAAACTCCAGAGTCTATGGCATTAAAGAAGCATGGGACTCATAGAAACTTGGTAGCTACAGATTTTTTTTTGAAAAATCTCAGAGAGATCCATATTTAAGTATTTCCTATTTGAGTGTTTTTTTCTGAAAAAGGTTTTTATCTATCTTCATCATCATCATTATCATCATCATCTACCTACACATGACACTGAGGGGCATTGGCGTCTATTATTTATTTGTGGTGAATGGTGAACCATGGGGCCATATCAAGGCAACAAACAAGTGAACTCATCTCTGGAACAGGAAATGTGTGAGTTTTGGTATCTTTCAACACTAGCTCTTCTCCTTATTGCTGTGTGTACACCAGAGCACCTGACCTCCTCTCATTGTGTCATGTGTTCGGTTATTCAAACAGTACTTGAGAACTCTAGGTCCTACAGACACAGTGGTTAAAAAGTTGGACAAGAAAAACAAGTCGTTTAAATAAGGATACAGGTGGACCTGTTGCAACAATGAAAAGTGTAAGTTGTCATGTCGAAAACTAACTTTACAACTTTGGTGGGGGGGGGTTTGGGTGGGGGGTCAGGGAGAGGCTGGGAAGAGATGGGAAGTGGAAACAAAGGAGGAGGCTACAATGCTTGATGAGAAATGTACTCATTATCTTGCCCATGTAATTGTAACCCCTCTGTACAGTATTTTTACAATAAAAAATTCCACAAAAAAAAGCTGGACAAGAAATGTACTTATTACGTTACTTATGTAACTGTAACCCCTCTACAGCACCTTGACAATAAAAAAAATAATTGGGATACACATATCTGATTATGCTGATCTTTGGGAACAGAAAAAAATGAGACCGGAAAAGAAAATAAAAGAAAGCAATGGAATTCATGGACTCTCTCTGTCCTCATGGAAGCAAATGCCCTGCCTCCTGGTCCTTTCGTTCCAGTGTTTGGACAAGTGACAGCAGATAAACAAGTGCATTTGTGAGCGGCACTGACCAGTGGTGCACAGCATCTCTGCAAAGTGGTCAGGACGAGGATGGCTGACCCGTCTCTGAGAACACCGAGGCCCAGCGTTAGGGCTGTGGGAGAGTGAGCCGTGCAGCCATCTGGAGTGGGGCTTCCTTCTGAGATTGCTGCACCACCCATCTCCTCACAGGAGGTCAGCGAAGAGACTCAGGGTGGAGGCGCCCTGGGGAGGAGCACTGAATTCAGTCAGGCCATTGCTAAGACTGGTCTCGGACATATCCCGCATGGAGCTTTGGAACTGGCCATTGGCACTTCTGCCTGTGTCCAGGCCAACCTCATGAATGGGGCCAAGAAGAGCAACCTCTGGTCTGGAAACCCCCAATTCCCGAGTCTGTGCCCACTCCCTTCCTTATAAATCAATTATGGTAATCAACAAACAAGAGATGTCATCAACAATCCACCTCATCTTTGAAACTATACAAATCAGTACCATCTAGTAGAAGCTTAGAGCGCACTTTCAAGATTACTTGAATTAGGTGACTTGCAGATTGCAATCTAAACAAAGCCTAACTAAACGTAATTGCATTAGTTATGTACTGAGATGCTAGGATCTTATCTGAACCACTCCAGGGGGTGGTGGGAGTGGGCAGGCATATGAGGCCCTTTGAAACCCTCAGAGGTTATTTCAGCAGAATGGGTAAAAGAGTCTGAACTGGTGAGCATCGGCAAATGCAGTCCCAAAATTACAAATCCAAGCTGATGGGAATAGAAAAAAGTCAGGATAACATTTAAAAAAAAAAAAACAAACCACGGTATCTATGTATCTATGGGAAGGATCATGTAAATCAGCCAGTCTACAGGTGATTGTACAAGAAGATGAGTCAAACGGACGAAACAGACGGCAATGCAGCCCAGTGCTCGTGCACGATGGGCGATTTCCAAGTCTGCAAAAGAACACCAAAAAACTGAAAACTAGAAATTGGAAGGACTGAAATAAGAACGAACAACAAAATGGGAGGATCTCTCATACAAAATGCCCATACTAATTACAAGGACACAGTAAGTAAGATGCTGTTAATCTGTACCAACATAGGAATGAAATGGAACAGGCACAATGCAGATATTTGAAGCACTTCAAAGCCAATAAGAAAGGCTTTCAGGTAAACAGATCTCTGATCACTGGGCAAACATAATGAGAGTCAAATGAAAATTGACCTTCCCAGAATCCATTTCAGGTAAATTCTCTTCTATAATGCAAAAATCTGCATGTCTATTTAAGAAAAAAAATGGCTCCACTGATAGCTAAATAGAATTTCTTTTTATTTACTTATTTTAACCATGTAACTCTCCTTTTCCCAAATGAATGCACATCATTTTTGGTCCAAGAATCGGGTAGATTCTTGACAAGATTATGAAAGACCTGATAATTAAAGCTTACAGAAAAAAAAATACAGTAGAGTAATAAACCTGTCAGGGATCTCAAATTAGTGAAAAGTAGGGCACAAGTATATAATTATGAGAAAATAAGAAATTAAAATAAGTAAGAATTGATTTTTTATTATCAAGGAAGACTAAGAAGTGAAAATCAAGTGATGGCTGAGAAGATACTTGATATACATGTTCTATCACACATGATTGTGTGATAGAACATACATTCTATCACACATGATTGTGTGATAGAACGTACACTGAATTGGGAGCGAGCTCCAAGAATTCCAAAAGAGAAAAGACAATACAGGTATTTATGAAGCAGAGCTTTGCAGATCTCCACTAAGGTTATAGAAGTCCTCAGGTTCACTGACACTTGGAAATCTGAAGGAATGTCTGATGACACATCCCTGTACTACTTACAAAAACAAAATTGAAAATTTTACAATAGCAAGTGCTGGCTGAGATGGAGAGCCAAGGGGTTCGTGTTGTACTGGAGGAACTCTTCCCCAGGTGACTTTGGAATTATGAAACTCTAATAAAAAGTCATCGAGAGACTGGCAATTCTACCCTGAGTCATGTACCCAGTAGTAAAATGTATACCTTGTACAGAAATGGTCATGTTAGCCTTATTCATAAAAGTCTTGGATCCAGCCATTGTGGTTTATATCTGCAATTAAATACAAGGCAGCCTTGCAAAAAGTCTAATTTTTTCCAAGTTTTTCCATTTCCTAACAAATGGGGCAATGTCATTCTTTCTGATGGAGGCATAGAATTCCATTGTGTATATATACCACATTTTCTTGATCCATTCATCTATTGAGGGGCATCTGGGTTGGTTCCATATCTTAGCTATGGTAAATAATGCTGCAATAAACATAGTTGTGCTGGTAGCTTTAGTGTGGTCTTGTTTGTAAACATTTGGGTAAATGCCCAAAAGTGGGATTGCTGGGTCATAAAATTATATTAAGTGAAGTAGGCCAGGCCCAAAGAAACATAGGTCCCATGGTTTCCCTTATTTGCAATATCTAGTATATATATGAGTCAAGCGGAAAAGGTCAGATAATGTGATGTCAGGAAATTGAACCCTTAGATATGTATTTTAATGTTTTTTTTCTTTCATGCATTTGTTTCTAACGCATTTATAAGATTATTTCTTTGTTGCTTTGTATGTCCCTCCCCCACAGTATAACCCCTGCTTTCACTGTATTTGATGTCAGTATAACTTGTGGAGGAGATGGGGAAAAACAAGTCGTTTAAGGATATAGGGGGATCTGATGCAACAATGAGAAGTACAAGTTGTCATGTGGAAAACGAGCTTTACAACGTTGGTGTGGGGGGGGGGAAGGATTTGGTGGGGAGAGAGGGGGAGGCTGGGAAGGGATGTGAAGGAGGAGGCTGCAATGCTTGGTAAGAAATGTACGCATTACCCTGCCCATGTAATTGTAACCCCTCTGTACAGTATGTTCACAAAAAAAATTAAATTTAATTTAATTTAAAAAAAGAAAAAAGTCTAAGTATGATTACATGGACAAATCTACAAATGATGTGGAATGAAAGAAACAGTTTAAACAAAAGAATGTATAATGCTAGATTCCTCCACATAAATTCTGCACACCAGCAAAACCAAGTTCTACAGCTTGTAGACACACACTTATGGGGTAAGAGTCCTCCCCTCCCACTCAATTAGGTGGTGAGTATCCCACTAGTACCACCGTGGCTTCTTCCATCACAACCAGCACACGGTGGTTGATGTGGTGGGTGTAACGGTATGTGGGAAGAAGAGCGTGGAAATCCATGACTGCTAAGAGTGTTCTATTTATCTAGAGGTATGCATTCCAGCATTTGATTTAAGCTATCTAGAGTATATGCCATTTTGTCTATGGTTGTTGAATTACAATTTTAAAAGTCACAGCATATGAGTTACTTGCCAGTGCCTTCTGTTGATAATCGTTACTATTCAAGAGGAGATCAGGGATTGTAGTTTGAAGTCAGCCTAAGCATATATGAGAAACCCCATCTCAGTCACTAGCTGGATGCATGGCACTGCGTGGTTTCCCAATTATGAGGGAAGCATAAATAGGAGTATCAAGGTCCAGGCTAGCAGGGCATACATAGGACATCCGGTTTGAAAAATAATAAAGGAACGAGGGACCAGAAGACACTGTATGAAAGGAAATGTACTCATTACCTGACTCATATAATTGTAATCCCTCTGTACATCACCTCTATAATACAATAAAATTGTTAAAAAAACTAATAATTTGTTAGGAATTGGAAAGACTTGGAAAAAATTATATTAAGTAAGCCGCCAGGCCCAAAGAAACGTAAGTCCCATGGTTTCCTTTATTTGCAATAATATATGTTTGAGACAAGCAGAAAAGGTCAGTTGAGTTGATGTTAGGTGAAATGAACCCCAAGATAAGGATTCAAATGCTTTTTTCTTTCTTGTGATTGTTTCTAACATATTTATAAGATGATTTCTTTGTTGCTTTGTATGTCCCTCCCCCATGGTAAAATCCCTGCTTTCATTGTCTTTGATGTTGGTATAATTTTTGGAGGGGAAGGGCAAAAACAAACCTTTTAAATAGGGGATACAGGTGGACCCATTGCAACAATGAAATGTACAAGTCGTTATGTTGGAAAACGAACTTTACAACTTTGGCTGGGCAGGGGCAGGGCAGGACAGGAGGTAGGGTGGGGGGGGAAGATGGGAAGGGGTAACAAAGCAGGAGGCTACAATGTTTGGTAAGAAATGTACTCATTATCTTGTCCATGTAATTGTAAGCCCTCTGTATGGTATTTTCACAATGAAATACTGAAAAACATAATAATAAAGGCAAAAGGAGGTGGAGTGTTTTAACTTAGCTAAATGCAATTATAAGCAAAAAAATAAAAGGTAAGAGAATATTGTATGTTGAAGTTTACACAGATATTTGGTTTCCTATTTAGTTTTGGTCCCTGTTTCTAAGAAGAAACGATAAGGAAAATAGAGACAGAAGACTTGATCCTCCTAGTATTTCTCAGAATAGCAGATGGCTGTCTGAGATAAGCATGCTTTTGGAGGTACTAGGATAAACCATTCATTAGACTGACTACAGTACAGAAAGCAGGCACCACACCGCTTTTGGCCCAGATACTAACATTGCAAAGTACTGATATCTAATGTGCACAAATTTCCAAAAATTCCGGATAGCTTCAGCTTGTCTATTAAAAAAATAAGTGGCTCTGAACGGGAGTCTGAGGGAACCTGCAATGTGTTTTTCTCTGGGGTCTTAAAAGAGAGGCAAAGTGGAATTCTGGCTGAGGAGGTGTTACTTCCACATCTGGTGAGCAGGTATTGAAACTGCGTGGTAGCTTCTCACAGGGGCACAGAGAATTCTGACAAAAACACAGAACGGCAAATATTACACATCATTTAAACTCAAGCAATTTGTTAAAGCTCCTCAAACCATGTGGCACAACATAAAAAGCCACCGCAGCCGGGCGCTGGTGGCTCACGCCTGTAATCCTAGCTATTCAGGAGGCTGAGATCTGAGGATCGCGGTTCAAAGCCAGCCCGGGCAGGAAAGACCTTGAGACTCCTATCTCCAATAAACCACCAGAAAACCGGAAGTGGCGCTGTAGCTCAAGTGGTAGAGCGCTCGCCTTGAGCTGAAGAGCTGAGGGACAGTGCCCAGGCCCAGAGTTCAAGCCCCACGGCCAACCAAAAAAAAAAAATAGCTTTTGAGTCAAATGCCTTCAGAGATGGAGAATTTTGAAGTGTCATTTTGGGTCAATGTGAAGTCAAATACAGCGTGAGCCAAGGCACTGGATACACCTCTACCAGAATAAAATGAGCAGAAGCCTGGGGACCTCACCTTGATGACCTTACCATCAAGTCAGGGTTCATTAGTGAACCATAATTTGCTTTATGCCCTTTCTGTAAGTGACGCTTTCTGTAAGTATGTAGGGGAAACTCCAGGGAAATGGGCAGCAAAAATGTCTGTCAGAGATGAGAAAATCACTCCTACGAGGAAAAAACAATCCCAGAACAATGCAAAGGTTTCCATTTTGTTTATAAATGAATGCACAGAAATGGAATCTGTGAAGGAGATCTGAAGAGTGGATTAAGGACCTGATTTGCATTGACTTTGCACACACAGGAGCCCTCAGTGAATGACCTTCAGGGGCAGTGGGTGGAGAGGCTCCGCTCTTCTCCCCTGACACTTCCGGGCTCCTCAATGACATCTGGTGAGCGACTGTCTGCCAGAAGGTTCTGCTTCCCCAGGTCTGTGCCCTAGAAGTGACATTGCTTTGTGCTCTGCCACGATTGCTCTCTGGATACAGCATGGCTCTGTGTGCAGGATGACTTACGTCCTCACTGAGAACCCTCTCCAAAACATGCAGCTGGGCTCACCCAACCGGCTTCAGGGTACCCCTGGCTTCTCCTTAGAGAAAACTCCACATTGATGCCAGGACTCCAGAATTCCCCAGGAGCCCCAGCTGCTGCGCACTTCTATTTTCCACTCTAGGAGCCAGCCAACTAACTTGCAATAATTAGATACCCTCTTAATCCTCTTCCATCTGATAAAAAGCATTTTACCACATGGCAATCTTTTTCTCTTAATGCTTTCTCCTTTTCAAGGTGATTTTACTCAAAAGACACCCTTTTTCAATTTAAAACTCACTTCAAAGTACATGGAAGATTTCTTGGCTTTCCTTCATAGCTGTAATTACATTACTTAGCAAGGGCTCATTCACAAGCGTTAACTTTCCCAAAGTTGGATTTAATGGGCCTAGTCCATTACAAGCTGTTGGCCTAATGAACCTTGTACTTCAAGTATGAGTTTGGTTGGGAACTTGGAGGAATTTTTGATTATAGGAATTGTCAAACTCCAGAGTCTATGGCATTAAAGAAGCATGGGACTCATAGAAACTTGGTAGCTACAGATTTTTTTTTGAAAAATCTCAGAGAGATCCATATTTAAGTATTTCCTATTTGAGTGTTTTTTTCTGAAAAAGGTTTTTATCTATCTTCATCATCATCATTATCATCATCATCTACCTACACATGACACTGAGGGGCATTGGCGTCTATTATTTATTTGTGGTGAATGGTGAACCATGGGGCCATATCAAGGCAACAAACAAGTGAACTCATCTCTGGAACAGGAAATGTGTGAGTTTTGGTATCTTTCAACACTAGCTCTTCTCCTTATTGCTGTGTGTACACCAGAGCACCTGACCTCCTCTCATTGTGTCATGTGTTCGGTTATTCAAACAGTACTTGAGAACTCTAGGTCCTACAGACACAGTGGTTAAAAAGTTGGACAAGAAAAACAAGTCGTTTAAATAAGGATACAGGTGGACCTGTTGCAACAATGAAAAGTGTAAGTTGTCATGTCGAAAACTAACTTTACAACTTTGGTGGGGGGGGGTTTGGGTGGGGGGTCAGGGAGAGGCTGGGAAGAGATGGGAAGTGGAAACAAAGGAGGAGGCTACAATGCTTGATGAGAAATGTACTCATTATCTTGCCCATGTAATTGTAACCCCTCTGTACAGTATTTTTACAATAAAAAATTCCACAAAAAAAAGCTGGACAAGAAATGTACTTATTACGTTACTTATGTAACTGTAACCCCTCTACAGCACCTTGACAATAAAAAAAATAATTGGGATACACATATCTGATTATGCTGATCTTTGGGAACAGAAAAAAATGAGACCGGAAAAGAAAATAAAAGAAAGCAATGGAATTCATGGACTCTCTCTGTCCTCATGGAAGCAAATGCCCTGCCTCCTGGTCCTTTCGTTCCAGTGTTTGGACAAGTGACAGCAGATAAACAAGTGCATTTGTGAGCGGCACTGACCAGTGGTGCACAGCATCTCTGCAAAGTGGTCAGGACGAGGATGGCTGACCCGTCTCTGAGAACACCGAGGCCCAGCGTTAGGGCTGTGGGAGAGTGAGCCGTGCAGCCATCTGGAGTGGGGCTTCCTTCTGAGATTGCTGCACCACCCATCTCCTCACAGGAGGTCAGCGAAGAGACTCAGGGTGGAGGCGCCCTGGGGAGGAGCACTGAATTCAGTCAGGCCATTGCTAAGACTGGTCTCGGACATATCCCGCATGGAGCTTTGGAACTGGCCATTGGCACTTCTGCCTGTGTCCAGGCCAACCTCATGAATGGGGCCAAGAAGAGCAACCTCTGGTCTGGAAACCCCCAATTCCCGAGTCTGTGCCCACTCCCTTCCTTATAAATCAATTATGGTAATCAACAAACAAGAGATGTCATCAACAATCCACCTCATCTTTGAAACTATACAAATCAGTACCATCTAGTAGAAGCTTAGAGCGCACTTTCAAGATTACTTGAATTAGGTGACTTGCAGATTGCAATCTAAACAAAGCCTAACTAAACGTAATTGCATTAGTTATGTACTGAGATGCTAGGATCTTATCTGAACCACTCCAGGGGGTGGTGGGAGTGGGCAGGCATATGAGGCCCTTTGAAACCCTCAGAGGTTATTTCAGCAGAATGGGTAAAAGAGTCTGAACTGGTGAGCATCGGCAAATGCAGTCCCAAAATTACAAATCCAAGCTGATGGGAATAGAAAAAAGTCAGGATAACATTTAAAAAAAAAAAAACAAACCACGGTATCTATGTATCTATGGGAAGGATCATGTAAATCAGCCAGTCTACAGGTGATTGTACAAGAAGATGAGTCAAACGGACGAAACAGACGGCAATGCAGCCCAGTGCTCGTGCACGATGGGCGATTTCCAAGTCTGCAAAAGAACACCAAAAAACTGAAAACTAGAAATTGGAAGGACTGAAATAAGAACGAACAACAAAATGGGAGGATCTCTCATACAAAATGCCCATACTAATTACAAGGACACAGTAAGTAAGATGCTGTTAATCTGTACCAACATAGGAATGAAATGGAACAGGCACAATGCAGATATTTGAAGCACTTCAAAGCCAATAAGAAAGGCTTTCAGGTAAACAGATCTCTGATCACTGGGCAAACATAATGAGAGTCAAATGAAAATTGACCTTCCCAGAATCCATTTCAGGTAAATTCTCTTCTATAATGCAAAAATCTGCATGTCTATTTAAGAAAAAAAATGGCTCCACTGATAGCTAAATAGAATTTCTTTTTATTTACTTATTTTAACCATGTAACTCTCCTTTTCCCAAATGAATGCACATCATTTTTGGTCCAAGAATCGGGTAGATTCTTGACAAGATTATGAAAGACCTGATAATTAAAGCTTACAGAAAAAAAAATACAGTAGAGTAATAAACCTGTCAGGGATCTCAAATTAGTGAAAAGTAGGGCACAAGTATATAATTATGAGAAAATAAGAAATTAAAATAAGTAAGAATTGATTTTTTATTATCAAGGAAGACTAAGAAGTGAAAATCAAGTGATGGCTGAGAAGATACTTGATATACATGTTCTATCACACATGATTGTGTGATAGAACATACATTCTATCACACATGATTGTGTGATAGAACGTACACTGAATTGGGAGCGAGCTCCAAGAATTCCAAAAGAGAAAAGACAATACAGGTATTTATGAAGCAGAGCTTTGCAGATCTCCACTAAGGTTATAGAAGTCCTCAGGTTCACTGACACTTGGAAATCTGAAGGAATGTCTGATGACACATCCCTGTACTACTTACAAAAACAAAATTGAAAATTTTACAATAGCAAGTGCTGGCTGAGATGGAGAGCCAAGGGGTTCGTGTTGTACTGGAGGAACTCTTCCCCAGGTGACTTTGGAATTATGAAACTCTAATAAAAAGTCATCGAGAGACTGGCAATTCTACCCTGAGTCATGTACCCAGTAGTAAAATGTATACCTTGTACAGAAATGGTCATGTTAGCCTTATTCATAAAAGTCTTGGATCCAGCCATTGTGGTTTATATCTGCAATTAAATACAAGGCAGCCTTGCAAAAAGTCTAATTTTTTCCAAGTTTTTCCATTTCCTAACAAATGGGGCAATGTCATTCTTTCTGATGGAGGC
>NW_012267259.1:15372607-15469425 GCF_000151885.1 Dipodomys ordii | reverse complement strand
CTGTAGCTCAAGTGGTAGAGCGCTCGCCTTGAGCTGAAGAGCTGAGGGACAGTGCCCAGGCCCAGAGTTCAAGCCCCACGACTGACAAAAAAAAATAAGCCACAGCAACTTCTGCTGCAAAGCCCAAGGCTCACCTCTCTTGGTAACCACTCTCTACCCCATAATCTAAGTTGTGATGGACTAGGTCCATATTAAGACATAATGTAAGCAATGGATACACAGAGAAGTTCATGACCTACGTTTCATTATTCTTACATGAAATAACTTATTTTCAATGATTATTATCAGAACATACTTGGCCTGCATCTGCCTTATTTTCTGGATTACTCTGCATGCCAAAGTAATAATAGAGTATTCTTAAATATCATGGCAGGGTTGGAAGTTTCTGAGATTTTTTAAAATTTTTTTAATTGTGAAAATACCTTACAGAGGGGTTACAATTACATGAGCAAGGTAATGAGCATATTTCTTATCAAGCATTGTAGCCTCCTCCTTTGTTTCCCCTTCCCATCCCTTCCCATCTCCCACATCCCAAGCTTGAGATTCTATAAAGTAATTTTGTTTTGACCTAAGTGTAACATACAAGGTTTTATGTACCATCCCCAGTCTGTCTATGAGACTAGCTTTGCTTTGTTTTTTTTTCTTTTCTTTTATTCATATTTACTTTCCCTCCTAGAGACTGCCAACATCTTTTGTGTGTTATGAATAAATTGACTTCTGGTCAACCAGGCTGGCTACTTCTAGTCAAAATAACGCTTTCTCAGAAAGGAAGATATCTTGGAGTTTATTAAGCTTTCCTGTTGCCAGGATCTACTTCTATATGGCCTTTATGCCTTGATCATTTTATAGATCAGCCATGTGTAGTTTCCCTACTCCTGTTATTAGCAGTTGGCTGTCAAGTGCACAACTCTATATATTAAACATTTTGTCCAATATATTCCAATAGGGGTCAATATCTATGTATAGAAAACCTATAGTCATACATTTCAGTCCCTATGAAAGGGTAATAATTGTCCCAACAAATATACATTTCTGTAGCACCTGTTTTTCATAAATGATTACATATGGTTTTTATTTTTTAAATCCAATGTTATAGTCAATCTTTCTGGATAATACACATCCTCAGTGCACAAATCTGTCTTTTGTTGCTTTGTTGGCCTCCTCCTCATACACATCAATTTCTCCATCATGAAAATGGCAACATTTCTGCTTAGTGAATTATCTTGAACATTAAAATAGATTTCAAAAGTCTGCAACAATGATACCCACAGGACATTATATTGAAAATGAGCTTTACATCAGGTGGCGGTGTGGGTAGGCTGGGGTGGGGAGGAATGGGGGGAGGGAAGGGATAGTGGGACAACAACAAGGGAAGGGGTAACAGTGAAGGACAAGCTATGTGCTCATGGCCTTACCCATGTAACTGTCACCCCTCTGTACAGCATCTGTACAATAACAGGAATGGACAATGTGCTCATGGCCTTACCCATGTAACTGCAACTCCTCTGTACAGCATCTGTACAATAACAGTGAAGGACAAACAATGTGCTCATGGCCTTACCCATGTAACTGTCACCCCTCTGTACAGCATCTGTACAATAACAGTAATGGACAAGCAATGTACTCATGGCCTTACCCATGTAACTGTAACTCCTCTGTACAGCATCTGTACAATAACAGTAATGGACAAGCAATGTACTCATCGCCTTACCCATGTAACTGTAACTCCTCTGTACAGCATCTTTACAATAAAATATTTTTTTTAAAGTTTGTAGTTTTCATGGCTAAACTTTGAATTCAAATCACATAGTAAATATACTTGGAAATTGTGAAAAACATCACACTTAGTGGTGAATAAAACTTAAAATTACCTTCAAGGGAATTTGGGGAAGCAGATGAACAAATAAACACACCACTTAAGTAAAAAGTGAAGTATGAGAGGCCAGGCACTGGTGGCTCACACATATAATCCTAGCTACTCAGGAGGCTGAGATCTAAGGATCACGGTTCAAAGCCAGCCCAGGCAGGAAAGTCTGTGAGTCTCTTATCTCCAATGAGCCACCAGAAAACCAGAAGTGGTGCTGTTGCTCAAGTGTGGTAGAGTGCTTGCCTTGTGAGCTAAAGAGCTGAGGAAGAGTAGTCCAAGCCCAGAGTTCAAGTCCCATGACTAACAAAAAAAAAATAAAGTATGTGTGTATAAACTTTATATATGAGTATGGTATGTATGTACGTATGTATGTATATACATATACTTTTAAGGAGTGAATTCTCTTGGTATGTAAGTAAATAATGGCTGGAAAGATGACAGCAGAAGAAGCATAAGTCATTCAAAGTACCAAACCCTTAAATATTCTTATTCCAGAAGATAAAAGGTAAGGTCTAGCTGGCAGGAAAGAGATGACATTGAACATGAGACCATGAGAAGTCTCCCTTATATTCTGGATACTATAGAATTTGCTTTAAGACTCATTTTTCTCCTTACTCTTTCCATATTTATTTTTCATACAGATTCTCATGTATCAAAGTAACATTTCTCTCTTTAACATGCAGTCATTCCAACCAAAAAGACAGATGCGAAAAGAGCCTGTTTACCTTAGATTTCAATAAAATAATGATAGCTCTGTAGCTTTGTGGTATTTTTTTCATATGTCACAATCATAAAACATCAAATTGAACATGACATTTTTATTTTTAATCTCTGCTTAGATTCAAATCCTTTTTGAAAATCTTTCAATCATTCCTTCAGGGAAAAAAATAGCAACCCTGAAAGCTTTCTAAGGAGCTTATTTTCGCTGCAGACAGTATCTTTGATATATCTTGGACAGGTTGGACTACACTGTCAATATACTTTTAAGACATAGTGTTATAAAAATCATAGGAAGCGGAGAGAATCTCCTCTGCAGAAGAGATTTTTATCGGAATCTTGGTCAAGTATCTTTTGAAAATACCTCTAAAGTACATTTGTTAGACACAGGTCATATTTCCTGATTCAATGAAAATCATGACAGGAATAATTTACATATTCATATAAGGTTCACACAGTTTTAAACACAGAAATAGTTCAGATCTTACAAGTATGCCTTACTTATAATTAGTGTCCAACAATTAAGTTAGTGCATTGACACTTCAATTCAATTCAGTCAGCTAAATCATGGTCCACAGGGTGTGGCACTGGGGCGACCATCGGAAAAGTGCAATGAAGTCCTAGAATGCTTGGAAATGGAGTTGATGATTCATTGAATTTATCTTTGGCCACTAACATGCTAAATGGTATTAGACAGTTTTTACAACGGCTTGAGTTTATTTTTTTCACATAAAATGAGAGACTTGAACTAGATTATTATTCAAAACCCCTAAAAAATACTGGGCTACATGGAAGATAAAGCAATAATGTCAACCTGTGAATAGGTGAATCTATTACCTCTACTTATACTGTTCAAAGTATAATCAAGAATATTTGTGTGATTTTTAAAAAATGCTGTTGATTCCAGCTGTGAAGATTTCGAGCATGTAAAAGTATAGAGAAGATAAAAACGGAAACAGGAAAGTTTTAACAACCAGAAATAACCACAATTTTTAAATTAACCAACATTCATTTCTCTGATTCTAACATGGAAAACATGGATTGTTGATCACAATCAAGTTATAAAGATGAGATGTATTTTTGAGAACCTAAGTGTATTTTTGAGAAGCTAAGAATCCTTAAAAACAAAACATTTTCTTCTAAACTTTAATTGTAACAAGATATGTATAGCTGGACCCCTTCCATATGACTGTAATCCTAGCTCCTTAGGAAATGGAGATCCAATGGCCAGAGTCAAAGCCAGCCTTAACAGGAAAGTGTGTGAGACTCCTAATTACAATTAGCCATCAAACTGCTGGTAGAGTAGCTGTGGTAGAGTATGAACTTTGAGCAAGAAAGTGAAAACACAGTGCACAGGCACTGAGTTCTAGTGTCAGTACTGGCTCACATACAAAACACACACACACACACACACACACACACACACACACACACAGATATATCTAGCAGATTTCACTTTTATTCATCTTTTAACCTAATGAATTCTGTTACCTTAAATTCTGTTTAGAAATGACTAAATTACCTAACTTTGGTATTTGCCAAATACCAAATAGACACTTTTTCAATGGGCTTGATTTTACTTCCAAGTTCATTGTTTTAATAAAAGAAAGGATTGTAGTTGTTTCTTACATTCTTGATCCTATGCTCATTGATTATTTGGTCCATTAACTGTCCTGGAAAATTCTTGATTCTAAGAGACCTTGTAGATAGAGAATTATATAGTTATTTAATTTGGCCTAAATCTCGTTGATATGTCACTTATATTTGATAATATTTTTGTATATAATTTTAAAAATGTTTTGTAGATATCATAATTCTTAAGCTATGTCTTATTTAGTATGGTGTGACTACTGAAATATTTGGAATAATAGTTAATTGATAATACAATAATTTTTAGATAACATTTTCTGCCACTTAGAACTATATAGGTATCAATTATTTTCTAGAATCAGTAGATTTATTTTAATGATATTTAAAGCTCATCATGATAATCTTACTCTAAATCGTTTTTTTCTTTTGCTTAAAAGTCTGAGGAACTTAAGATATTTATCCTTTAGTATGGCCTATGGAAGTGTGAAACTACTGCGTAAGGGCAGAATATTTAAATCTAGGAACATAATAGAAATGATCATTATGATAAATAAAGCAGATATAGTCAGCCAGCTACTGTAAATACTAGCAAGTTCATAAACTAAGGACAAAGAAAATTATACTGTGACTGGAAAAGTATAAAACACACCAAATCTGTCATTACTTATGAAAACTATTAACATTAAAAAGTAGGTGAATTCATGGGAAAGCATTAGAATAGAAATTTCAGAAATGGTAACCCCTCTGTACAACTAACCTTAATAACAACAATAAAATACATTTAAAAAAGAAAGATACTTAAGAGAGAGTAGTAGAGATTTCAGAATATTAGCTGAACCTAAGACCTATATACAGAAATCTATTGCTTTCTTCTTCAGCAACAAACATGTGGACAATTTAAAACGAATATACACCTTTTAAAATGAAATTGAAAATGTGAAATGTAGTTATAAATCTAAAAGAGATCATTAAGACTCCTAGGAAAAAGGCCTAACTTTTTGGGAAGACATGAAAGTCCTAAGTAACTGGAAAGATATATGAGCAATATAATGATTCACATTGATTCTACTCACACTAATCCATAAATGCAATTTCAACCAAAACCCTTACAAGACATTTTGTACAACTTTACAAATATAAAATCCTGACAGATGCTAAAGGAGAATGAGATAAAAGGTTTTACCTTCAACTGGAGACTTACAATGAAAGTTAAATCATGAAGACTCTGTCGATTTGATGTGGGGTAAATAAAGGGCAGGATGAAATAAAGAATATATTTTATTTATACTGCTCACTACACAGAAAAACCTGTTCTAATGGGTGAATTAACTTTGAAAGTGTTTTGCAAATTTGCTTTATTTCTTTTGTTTTCCAGATTTATTGAGGATACATATAGATATAGAGACTATTAACAGTGAGTACTATAATGTCAGCTACCTTATTTAAAACTAACTTACTAAAAGACCTTATTTATTCCGACACAGAATGAAGCAAGGGAGAAGCACTCTGTAAGACCATGTGTGTTTTAGTATATGAAAGTCTTTTGAGCATAGATAAAAATTTGTCTTAAAATTCTATCTTACTCTACTCCCTCCAGAAGGGAGAAGGTAGAAACCCTTAGGTAAATGAATTTGATTACATCATGATAAAATACAAACACATTCATTGAAAAACAACTAGACAAAAGACAACGCAGTTTCCAAGATGGATGCAAACATCTAGCCCCACAGAATAACTACCTAAGTACATAAAAATATATCGGGTATAATTTTAGTATGCAAAGAAGCACATAAACATATAATCAGTTACAGTGTGGTCCCATTTCTTTTGATTTCCTTTTAGTTATCATAGATGACTCCGAATGGGGGTTTTAAGTAATATAGCTCGGTATAATAAGACATCATATTCCATATATCCATAATATATTCAAGGTCAAAATGTGACTTTCTTTACCCTAAAGGAAAAATAATTCTTTGAAAATAGAATTGAATAAAAAAGACATACTTGGATGAGTGGTGCTATTCAATCTCCCTTTTCCTCTCTGTCTCCCCCCCCCTCTTTTTCTCTCTCCTCTCCTTTCTCTTTCTCTCCATCTCTCTGTCTCTGCCTTTCTCCCTTTGTCTCTCTCTCTCATAAATATACATACATGGAATTAAAACAAAACTCCCTCCAGATGCCAAATATTTTTTTGCAAAACAATAGAAACACAGTAATTTAGAAATGAAAAAAGAAGAAATCCCTAGATTTTGAAAACCAATAGAAATGTAATTATAAGGAAACAGCAGTCCACTTTAGCAAGGATGTAAACATAGAATTTAGATTTTAAAATAACCTATACTTAAGTATATTTGGGATCAAATAAAATAGTGATTTGGCTCATATATAATATATTCCAATATGAGTTTTTCATATCAGTCATTTAAATGAAATCATTACTAAAGTGTCTATCCTGCAGTTGTCGGGTTAATAATTATATTTCCATAATATGAATCATTCAATTTTTATACTTTTCAATGAGCTGATGCTTAGTACATTATTTTTATTCCATTTGACTGAAGAGAAAAATCTGTTGGAATAATGTTAGTTATGACATTCTGCATTATAGAAGACATGACAAGACACACTAAAAGTAATGTTTGGAGGATAATGAGGATACAATTGAAATGGAAACAATTTTGAGTTAATATTGGAGTCATTAATTAATGAACAATATTATATGAACCTTCATCTTAATCATATATACCTAACAATTTAAAATGAATTTAAAGCAGCTTTTCTTATAATGTAGAAGACGTTGTTTGTTTTAGCAATTATTCTTTTTGAAGGAAGGTATGATTCTGAGTTATTATAACTAAACATACAAAAAGATGAATGAGCATAGTTTATTTTTGTTTTTTATTTCCTTTAAGGTATCACAAATTGTCATCTTTCAAATTCTCTTCATTTATTGCAGAAAGAACAGATATCAAAATTGATGTCCTATAAAGCTACTCTGTGAAAAAAAATACTTACTTCTCTGAATATTTAACCACCACTGAAATTGGAATTTTAAAGCAATTCTATTCCCAGAAATCTCTTAATGTTATCAGCAGTGAATGTTCACTGACTAAAAAAAATCTCCATTATTTAGAAAACTGTCATCTGATTTATCCGTGTGTGTGTGTGTGTGTGTGTGTGTGTGTGTGTGTGTGTGTGTGTACATGCGCGCACGTGCATTGGGATGGCTGAAAGGGCAAGCATATGTACACATCCCCCCAAAATTAGTAGAAAAGCCTCCATTTTTACTTTTTGAAATTCTCATTCTTTTTTTAGAGTTTTAAAATAATCATCTAAGGAGATGTACAAAGGAGTTTTAATGCAACTTGTCAGTCTGTGATTGCAACGAATCCTGTTCAGTTTCTCCCAATGTTCCAGAGCCTCAAGCATCTTGTCTCCTGTGTTACATAGGCACTCTGAATCTCATCACTTTTGTATAAAGGGAGGACATCCCCCTTCTTTGGTTGGCAGTGGGTGTCCCATGGAGAACCATCAACGGGCAATGTCTGGCTGTGTAGGTTAAAGACGAGAGTGCGGACTCCACGCACATTTCTTGATAAATGTGCCTCTCCCGCAGGATGCTGACCATAAAACTGGGAGCGGGGGAGGGAGAACAGAGCTCCCTGTGCAAACAGAAAAGCAGCCTTACCTGTACTGAGGTCGCCATAAACATATTACAATGACACAGACTACCTGGCTTGACCATTAGACATTTAGTTATTATTTATTTAGTTCCTCCTCCCTGGTTCCCTGTACACAATGTCTTCTGGCTGTAGTCTCACACGGTGGACAAGAGAAACTCCTTTACCTGCACAGACCCCACTCCTCCATGGAGGTACTGTACATGGCTCATCTCAGAACTAAAGGGCCACCCCCTGCACAGGCACACTTCAGTCTGGAATGCCAACACCTGCCGAAGGAGGCCACCGACCCTCCGTCCCAAACCGACACTCCAGCACTTAGCAGACACGTCCTCTCAAATGCAAGTGTGAAATACTCCTGGAAGAGGAACATGAGGATATCCTCAACATCAACACGTTTGTCTCTGAGAGTGCAAAGTTGTAAGAGGGTAAAAGTTCAGAAAGGATGGACTTCAGGAAGGAGACACGATCAGGAAGGAAGAGGAACAGAATGAAAAGTTAAAGCCTCACACATGCTGGACTCCAAGAGCTGAATCTGGCCTGCAGGATCTTTATGGGACCTGGCTAGGTAGTTAGGGGTAGAAAATGGAGACTGTTGTCAAAGGCCAATAAGATGAGATCAACAGCACAACACTAAATGCTTCCCTGCTTCCTGGGTGGCAGTGTGGTGGGCTTTAAGACTCTGACACACATGCTGCTTAGAAAGGCAAGGTGGATGGCGTGTGAATACTGGACTAGAGAATCTCAAATCTCTGGCTGTCTCTGGAATTCCTCCAGAAAAGTTTTGAGAGAGTTGTTTAGTCACTATCCATCATTTGTGGCTCCTCATCATGTTATGTTGACGATAAAGAAGATTATCCATATGATCCAACATAGAAACAGTACAAATAGGGGCTGGGAAGGTGGCTCAGTGGTAGAGCGCTTGCCTTGCATGCATGAGGCCCTAGGTTCGATTCCTCAACACCACATAAGCAAAAAGAAAAAAGCCAGAAGTGGCGCTGTGGCTCAAGTGGTAGAGTGCAAGCCTTGAGCTGAAGAGCTGAGGGACAGCACCCAGGCTCAGAGTTCAGGCCCCACGACCGGACCCCCCCCCAAAAAAAAGTAACACTACAAATACTGCTAAGTAGAAAAAGTGTTTTTTGTTTAGAAACAGTCACGTCAACCAATTAAAAGGAAGAGAATCCAAGAGGTATTTGCGACAAAGAATGCATTATTATTATGTTTCTTTTATAAAAGCTTGTGACTGCTGAAACTCCATAAATATTTGTGATTCTCTTCCAAGTAGAGGGTCCAATGCATGAACTAGATGTCAATTACAGAAGAAAGCTGTTTGGACAGCAGGAATCATATTTTGGGGAACCTCATTTGCATTGAATTCAAGAGTGAGTGCAAGACAAGATACTAAGGTATAAAATAGTGTTGACACTGGGAAATATAAAGAAGCTAACAAAATGGAAATTCATAAAGCATTGAAAGGAACTCTTGGTTAACAATATTGAAGAGTGAAAGAGAAAGAACTCTAAGAATTCCATTTAAAAAACTTAAGTCTATACCGAAACTCAAAGGTATTATAAAACATTAAAATAAAAACAAACCAAAAATTCAAAAGTTTTTAAATGGATGTCTAATGTGCAGGTAAAATTCACTTTAGGCAGTAGATAATTAAACTTAGTATATAATTTATTTTCTTTTTATTGCAGGGGGAGATTTAGGAGCTAGTACATAGAGATGAAGGTGAAGGTGGAGGGGACAGAGAAAGAAACAGAGGGAGAGAGATAACACACCAATAGACCATGCCATTGCAAGTTTTGACTTTGAAAGATCTGACATTCAAGAATGCAGGTGGTTTTGCTCAGATAATCTGAACACTTCTGAGTCCAGCTTATACTGCTAGATCCATACTAGTTTGCTCTTTGGGTATGTCAGAGCAAAGAAATTCACTTTTGTTCTCTCCTTTCATGGAAAAAGGTGATACTGAGTTATATAATATAAGCACTGCCAACTGTTCTTAAGGGATTCTATTTTAATAATTTCAACCCAGAAGGGGGTTGAGTAATGCAACATAATGCATGATTGTGCTCAAGATTAATTAATGAAATCTGGATAGAGCTCCAGCCTGGATGATGGATACTCAGTCTAAGGAGATCCAACTGTATTAAACTTCACATCAAAATAGAAAGCCTTAGTAAGTACAAGCTTGAATGCAGGGCTATTTACAGTTCACTGGCACTGTAAAAGCTGCCAAGATTACAGCTTTCCTTGGAGAAGTAGTTTTACCAGCAATGAGGGTTAAGCTGTACTTCAGGGAATCTTCTGGATAATTGCCAAAAACAGAATCAACATTCTCCCTGCACCAATTCACCCTGAGTTGGAAGTCTAATATTTATTAAATTATTGGAAAATTAAATAGCCTCTTATTTCATATTCTGAAAAGAATATGAGAATAATTTCATGTCTATGATAATAACCAGAACTGATAGGATATGGAAAAGACTGGTGGAAAGGACCTTCTCTCTGAAGCGATACAAGGTAGTCTGGCAACATCTTTACTTTACCAGATATGAATAATTTACTTTGTGAGTCACAGCCTTGGTTTCTGCATCGGTGAAATGCACCTCTGGTACTGGAAGTTACCTTTTATGACTATCTCACCAACAAGCTTACAGTTCTCCAATGGCAATGGTTATTTAGCTAGCTAAAACAAGCAGAATCACAATTTTATAAGTATAAAGAGAAATTTGCTTGTGCAGGCAGGCTTTTTTTATGCCTAAATCAGTAGTCTTAGTGCCAAATTAATATTACTGAAATTATGCAAAGTTGTAAGACCAAAATAAAATGAAATTAGAAAGCAAGAAATTAGTAAAAAATTTGGTGAAATTTCCGTCTTACCCAGTAACTCGTTCTTTTTGTCTTCTTTTACTGGTATTACAATGGTGATGAACAGAGAGGTTTCAGTTACGTAAGTCAGGTAAAGAGTCACAATGCCACTCGTCCCAGTGTTTTCCTCCTATCCTCACCCACAAGTTATATAGTTCATTTTCAACACAGTGTCTAGTGAGTACCAGCAACTCAGTATTAGAGACAAGGATACACACTTCTGCACAAACAACTTAAGGGTAGTATTATTCATTCTAGACAAAAAGTGGAAATAATCTAAATGTTGATCATCTGTCTAAAGGATAACTAAAAGATACCATATACTATTATAACTAAAAGATATCATACACTATTATTCAGAAGTACAAAGGAATTCACCACTAATATATGCTATCCTAAAAACACTGTGATCAGTAAATGACATCAGTCAAAAAAGCATGAACGATAATAGGATTCCATTTATAGGTAATATCCAAAGTAAACAAATCAATAGGAGAAACACTGATCAGTGGTTGCTAGGGTTTAGGGTACTAGGGATAAAATAGAGGGTTACTACTAGTACTTATGGCATTTTTTATGGTACTGGAAGCATTTAAGATTTTGGTGATGAATTTGCACAAATTTGTGGATAAACTGGAGAACTATTAAATTGAATAAAATGGCTGAATGATAGGATATGCTAATTACATCTCACTAAAGCTGATAAAATTTAATAAAGAAAGTAGGAGTAGCAATAGATTTACTTTAAGATGTTATATTCTATGCACACAGACTTGATGAATTTTCATTAGATCAGCCCTAAACTTTATTGCCCGTGTATTTATTATGGGACCATAGAAAAACAGGCCACAGGCCACATTTATTCATGACTCAAAGAACCAAGAATGGATTTTTGCCATTGGCTGGAAAAATAAAAAGAAGACAATTTCATAACAGGTGTAAATTACACACAATTCAAATTTCAGTGTCCCAACGGTTTTATTGCAATACTACCACACTTATTCACAGCTTTGCCATGGCTACTTTTATGGTCTAGTGGCAGAGTTAAGTAGTTGTAAAAGAGACTTTATGGCTCACAAATCCAAAATATTTGCTCTCTCTCATTTTATAGCAAAAAAAAGTCTGTCAAATTTTCTTTTCATTGTCAAGTAGTCCAAATGGGGAAGCGGATGGCTATACGTGAGAATTCAAGTTTGGATGAAATGTGGAAGCGGGTGTTTGAGCTAAGTATAGAAAGGAGTGATCGGACTAAGAGTTATAATGTGTGTTTAAATTAATTGTGGGATATGTTTAGACTGAGACAAGTGATCTGCTGGTGGACAGATAAGTTGGGGGTGAGTCACAAGTGAATAATTATTCATTGATCTTTCCTTTCCATTTCTTGCCTTTTCCAGAATCAACTTTCTGTAACCATTACAATTCAGTGTCTAACAGATTTACCCAAGTCTTCAATATTAAGTAGACAACACCAAAGCAGAAACATGCAAAATCATTCTTAATTGGTTTCAAAACTTTATAGAGAGAAGTAAAAGAATTTTTTAAATATATCTAACTTAGAAGTCTTGCATTTTACAATTAAATTGAAATAAGAAAATCCGTTTTTCAAAACTGTTTTCCTTTTCCTTTTTCTTTTTTAATTTTATTGTCAAGGTGATGTACAGAGGGGTTACAGTTACATAAGTAAGGTAGTGATTATGTTTCTTGTCTAACTTGTTACCCCCTCCCTCATTTTTCTCCCTCTTGTCTCCCCTCAACCCTCCCAAGTTGTACAGATTATTTCCAACATATTGTCTTGTGAGTATCGCTGTTGCATTGGTTCCCACTTTGTCCTTTGTCTCACCATTTTGTTGTTCTCCCTCCCTCCCCTAGTTCAGAGAGACATATATACAATACCCAGGGTACCAAAATAGAATACAGTGACAACAGGGAATAAACCATAAGGGGAAAACACAAAAGAAAAAAGAAATCCCATAGTACATTAGAACAACAACAAAGAAAGACCTCTTTCCTCCATGTCTTGGAGGTCATTTTGCTTAGCATCATCTCATATGGTCATATGTACATAGCTATTGAGCTAATCTGCTCATCTGCTAAGGTTATCCTAGATGCATACTAATTATTGCAAAAAGAGAAACCATGGGACCTATGTTTCTTTGGGGCTGGCTTACTTCACTTGATAGGATTTTTTCCAAGACCTTCCCATTTCCTAACAAATGGGGTTGTGACATTCTTTCTGATGGAAGCATAGAATTCCATTGTGTGTATACATCACATTTTGTTGATCCATTCATCTACTGAAGGGAAAATCCATTATTTTTTAGAGTGGAATAGTTTGACATTTGAGAATAATGTCAGCCATGTGTTTAACTGCATTTTCAGTGGATAAAAACTGGCAAGTCTATTTCTACCTCAGGACTAGAAAGTGCACAGAAACAATACGGAGATTCCTTAACAATTCACAAACAGATCTATCACAAGACCCATTATCCACTTCTATGAATACTGCAAGGGCAGGAAGCCATGAGTGGCCATATTTAAAGCAACACGGTTCACAACAGCAGATGGGAGCCAGAGCTCAGGTGCCCACCCGCAGACGGATGGATGAAGAAAAGCAAAATCAAAAACAAAGACAAGTTTGCAAACTCAAGTCACTTCTCATGTTTATATGGTATTAAAGAGGTTTCAAAATGTACTTATTTCTATCTACCCACCTAAAAATAATTATAAAACATGATATACTAATTCTGAAAATAGTTTTACATGTGAGCATAAGTACTGATATACTACAGTATGAGAATAATGATTTATTTTTCCACTGAAAATACTTATTAGCATGTTTATTCAAAGTAAAATTTTTCCTCCCTTGAGTAAATTTGTAAGCATGATAATTTGAAGCTGACTGGTTTAGTACTGGTAGGAATACCTAATTTCAAGAGAAGAAAAATACTAAAATACTAATTGATTTTAGAGAAATATTCCTCATTTCATTTCTAAAATGTCATAATCAACATCAATGTATCCATTTCTATGTTTCAAAATCTTCAGGCTATTGAAGAATTCTTGACCTGCTTTGAGGAATATAATGTTGAAATTCTTAATCCATATGCCATTCAAGTTTGCAATTTACAACGGTTAGTTCTTCATTTTTGTTCTAAACATAGTCAGCTTATAAACATTTTAAATGTGAAACCTTTAAAAAGTTTCTACTTAACGTAACACATCTGTAGACTTTATACAGATAACCTGAAGACACTTCATATCAGCGGCCACCCACTTTCATGATAGCTCCAAAAATCCCATCCTTTCCAAGAACCACGATAGGAGGAGGGTGACCCTTGCATTCTACAACAGACCAAACAGATCCACTATTAACAAAACCTGAAATTACACATCGCCTTATCAAAGTTGAACAACGTTCAATAAAACACAGTAGTTGTGATAGAAAAACATCGTACAGTATTATCTCTTTCTGTGATTAGGTTGCCTGACCAATAGAACATTAAACTCTTAGTATGGGAACATAGTTCACTCTGCAAGTCCTATTCCTACTCAGAATTGTTTACTTTGACAACAGTGATGACACCACAGATTTAACTGTCTTTCAAACACAAAAAAGACAAAAAGTACCACCACTGCTATCACGACTACCCCCAACCCAAATACAACAGTCACTACACTAAGCACGCTGGCTTGGATTTAAAAAAAAATCACTGAGAATTAAACTTCCACCCTTGGACTGACTAGTCATATATTTTCACTACTGAACTGTAAAACAAATTGGATGAAAGTTGGGAAAGCATTTGGCACTGTAAACCTGACTGAGAAAACCTGCAGATCAGTTGCTAAGTGAACATTAAACATTAAGATCAGCTTAGAGCTTCTGATCCCGAATGGCTTATGGGTCAGACATTCTCCACCTCGACTTGCCAGTGACAGTTCTTAAGGGACATCAGTGGTACAAACATTTCTGAGGCTGGGAAAGCAGCATGTTCCTGACTCACTGCTCCTACAGCAAGATTTAAACAGCTGGAAAACACATAAGCAAAAAAAGTGGAGGTACGGGAGCAAGAAAAAGGAAAAAACAAAGAGAGAAAAAGGGAAAACAGAACGTTGTAGAGAAAAGAATAGTTTCTTTACACTGTCGATGAGTCTCATGTCTGTATTGTTTTTGTTGATGATCAATATCTGAATACAATTATGAAAGTCAAAATACTTTTAACACTGAATGAAACATTTGTATTGAACTTAAATAGAAGGAAAGAATGGATAAACTCAATGGATCGCTTCTATAACTTTTTTAAACACCCAATCAATTACTTAGCTAGAATTAACCATTGCACAATGCGTGTATTTTTCAGCTCATCAAATTATAGCTAATGTGTGTGTGTATGTACATATATATATATATATATATATATGTTAACTTATATAAATAAATACACTTGAAAACATTTCCAAGCAAGTATTTTCATGTATCAGGCCTAGTCTCTTTTGTCATACTGCTTTCATGTAACAGTTCTCTTGGATTAAAATGCTGGCTTTCTGTGGGAATGGGGGATGGAGCTGATCTGTGTTCACACTCCATACTCAGAAACTCAGGTTGTGTTAAATAATCTGGGAGAAACAGAGGCTTTCCATTACATACCAAAATGTAATACAGTAAGCTGAGTTATGCTTTTCCACTAAGGCCAATGGCCCAATCGTAGGGCTTACAAACCATGCTCTGCACCAGCCCTTCTAGATCTTCCTCGTGCTCTCCTTTCTCTCTGTGGGAGGAATCACAGTGTCTAGTTCCTCCTTCCAGGCCATGCCCATTGCCCGGCTCAGAACAAAGGGAAGATCCAGTCATACAATCTTCCTTCCTTAGCAAGCAAGCAGACGAGGAATTTCTGAAAGACAACACTTTAATCTCTACTCATAAAGTAGTGTCTTAAAATATTTTAGTATATATCTACAAATGATGGCTATTCCTATATTTCTGAAAATTGTGGAACTTAAAAACTTCATTTTATGACCTCTATTTTAATTGGCACCTTTCTAAAACATCTTAGAATTATCAAGCTTAATGGACAGGCCAAAGCATGTCATGACATAATTTATTAAGATAGTTTTGTGTTCATGATAGCTCTATTATTTTAATTTTATATGTGTGATTCATGAAGCGATGAGTATTCATAAATCAGAACTATTTTCTGCCACTTATTTATTCTGATTTATCTTAATCTGGCTAACTCATAAATGATTACATGTGTAATTTGGCCACTGAAGATTTTCTTCTTTTCATTTTCACATAAATTCTTGATCTTGATGATGCTCAATAGAATTTTATGATCTGAAGAACCCCAGAATGTTCTGTGCAATATTCATTTCTGGTGTCCAATATAAAATCTTTGAAGTATACATGTCTCATAACCATCAATTCTAATTTTTTTAGTATTTTCAGTTGTACCAAAATAACTGAAAAATTTTAAACCACTCTAAGATCTATTATTGCCAAGATTGCAGCCTGTCATCTATTTCATTGAGTCCAGTAACGCTTAAGTACATAGGAAAAAGAATTATACACTGCCAATATCTTCCTTCGGGCTCATTCATTGACATGCTAACTGCTGCTTTTCATAATTTTTTACTTTGGTACTCACTGGGTTTTGAAAGGATTCTTTGTACAGAGTATGTAATGAAAAATTAATCTATGTATTATCTTACCAAATACAAGTCATTTAATCTTGCTATAGGATTCTCTAATTTATTTGCAAAACCTCAATGCTAATAAGCAAATGATGGTGGTTGAATGGTTATGTAACAAGTGTTACTTATTAATATAAGTAACACATTAATATAAACCTTATAAATAACCACTAAAAAAAGAAGCTGCTTAGGAAGGGGTGGCAGGAAGAAGTTTAACTAAAGGTGGTGGAGGGAAAGGATGTTAGGAGAAAAACAAAGGAGGGGGAAGCAATGATTGACAAGAAATGCACTCATTACCTTACTCGTGTAACTGTAACTCCTCTGTACAGCATCTTTACAATGAAATAAAATTAGAAGAAAAAAAAGAACACAGTATTCTGGAAAAGAAAAGGGAGAAGCAGAAGCAGAAGAGGAAGAGTAGGAAGCAGAAGAGGAAGAGTAGGAAACAGAAGAGGCGGTGAGGGCAAAAGAGGCAGGAGGCACAGTAGGCTTTTTGCTGGGTGGGTGTTCACATTTCTGCCAATAGATTCTTTCAAAATAGTAGTACTGTACAAACAAGTTGTCAGTCTATCAGACCAGAAATACCTTACAAACTTTAGGAGTACTGATAAGATTCTTTTTTTTTAACCTAAGTACATCTTGTAATATTTATGACAAGTAATAATCACATTCTGAATTATTAAGGGACTTACTGGGATCCAAAAACTGAGAATTCAGCAGCTATAGCCGCCATAGGAATTTAAACTCCAGGTCTTCCCAGTTGATGTACAAAGATGTAATCTGGCCTAAGAAAAACAGACCTGCAGCTGTTAACATTTAATTCATGGAGGAAATAATAACTTAATACCAAAAGTATTTACAAAAGCTAAATCCTGACAAAGGATCGCTCAAGGCCATAGAAACAGTGCAATTCCGTCATGGTGTAGAGTATTCATATTCATGTTATTTACTTCCGAATACATATCTTCTAAGCAAAGGACACTGAGCACTGTAAAAATGTGTCTAGAGATGTATAACACCCCTGTGAAACAGGTGGTACTCAGACCTAGTGTGCGAGGTCATAAGAGGTTCAGGGTGACTAAATGCTCATTTGAACTTGAAACTCAAATGATGTAAAAAACACACAAACACAGTCTAACTTGTAGCTACAATCACGCAACCAACTGCTGCATACAGTCACACAAAAATGATTCACCCTTAGACATGGCTTGTGCAAGGCTCTCCCCTCCTCCCTCCCCCCCACCCCCAGCCTCCACGGCTCCATTTAGGCATTCAAAGACATCCGAGAATGTCTCAAGGCTAATGAACACAGTGAAGGCTTTTTCTCAGAGGTTATAAAATGATACAAAATGAAGAGCTAGTAGTATGAATAAAATCTATAAGCCAAAGAGCAGAGAATTTCCTTCCTTATGCAGAAGTCTCCCTGGCTGTACAAAGATAAAATCCACTCCGTCCTCCTGCCCACATGGGATGATGCGTGCATTCATCTACTGGAGCTTCATAACGACCCTGGCATCACTTTGCTTCACATCTGAAACAAATGAGATATTGAAATACTATGTGAAGGCTCTTAGGAGTGCCTACTATTTCACTATCTCATTCCTTTTCTAAGGATCTGCTTGCTGTGTGCTTATGTCCATAAACAGATGTGGGAAGATATTCGTGCCCAAATTAACATCTCATTCTTCAAAGTCTTGTTATTTAAAATGATGCAACCTCCAAAGTTCTGGGGGGGGGGCAAAACAAAAAGGGAAAGAATTATAGTTGGAACATGAAAAATGCAAATGACCTAGGATAACCAAAATAATACTTTTAAAGATTGGTAAGACAAATATATTGTCATGAAATGACATAAGCTTTTTTCCATCAGAGAAGTACTTAACACGCCTTGATGAATTTCTCATTAGTTCTTGCACATGAGATGTCTTACTTCTGTGTATGTCTTTGCAGATATCTAGCCTAGAACGTTTTCATCTTGTCTGCAGCTGGAAAAGCAACATCCCGGAGGCTCTAAGTCGCTTGCTCTCCAGAGCTTACCCAATTTCCTCTGCTGTAGTTTGCTGGTCTCATGGATAGGAATAGAATTTTATTTGTTCATGAGGGCCACACTACACCACTGATCCTTCATGTCATATTAATGTCTTCTTATTAATGTCTTCTTATTATATTTATAGTATTCTCAGTAAAATAGATCTTAAGTTCTATAAAGAAGGGGAAAACAGGTAATGTCTTAAGCTCCACCCTGGAGTTATAATTCTTGAAATGTAAAACTCACATGGAAGCAACGCATTTTTGTAAAACACATTGGGCCTGTATAAACATACTAAAGAGTACAACCTTTCCAATTTCTTATCAACTCTAGAACAGAAACTTCTGTCATGTTCCTAGTTATAAAGCTACAGGAAAAATATTACTAAGTACTTCTTCAATAAGGAAACCACAAGCTCCAATGAAAATTAATCTATGGAATTTAAAAACCACAATGCTGAGAGCAAGCGTTAGCTAATTTGAAATACTAGAGACTGCTGCAATCCTAACACACTCACTGACACCTCCCAACTTCTGTGCTCAGAAATTGTGTCTTGTACTCAGAGAAGTCAGTCTTCCCCCAAATCATCCCCCTCCCCACAGTTTGACAAAAAATAAAATAAAATTATCAACCAGAGTGAGAGCAGAAAGATTAGTATCAATTGCCACTTCTAAACTAAGTCATTTTCAAACACCCTCTCAGCCGTTTTCCTTTCGTCTCTTCTCAGACACCTGCTTGTTCGCCCAAGCACATTCTATTTTCATTTCTTCTGAGCTGCTGCAGAAGAAAGGAATATTAAAAATAGCTCTTAGGCTTTTTTTTTTACTTCATGCCTGGATTCCTCATTTATTCAGTATTCTAGTGGCTTTGTAGTAACCATGCTCTCAGATGGCCCAGAAACAAAGGGAAAGAAGGCAAGTGATTGACCACGCCTCAGGTTTTCTAAGAGATATTTGAAGATACTAAAGCTTGCGCGTGCTTAATGTTTTATCATGCTCACTTTGGAGTCAGGTAAAAAAGTGTTATACTCCACAGTCACAGGGAAAGGTATCTCTTTACTTGTACATATTTACAATCCCACCTTTTGTTCCTGCCCTGGTAATGCAGACTAAGCGTTGGAGGAAATGGCAGAACTCAGTGCTGGGCATATGCAGGCACATGGGATAAATCATTTTGATGTAAAATACACACCTCATCTCACATGGCTTCAACGTGCTAGTGGAGAGGGTTAAACCCCAGCTGCAAATGGAATTCTGTCATCACATTCACTTTAACCAAGAATATCCCACATGTAAACCACCTTTCTAAAGTCATAAAAGATTCATCCTCCAACTCTTCGAACATTTCCCACCATCACTCTATTAGCTATACAGTTTCTAACTCCTGAGACTATGAGGCCAAGGTTGGGTGCTGAGTTGAAGGCCGAGGTTTAAAGGAACCAATGCAACAGTGATATTCACTAGACACTGTGCTGACAATGCACTTTACAACTTGGGAGGGGGGAATGGGAGGGAGGGAGTGAGGGGGGGAAAGGAGGGGTGACACTGTTCAAAAAGAAATGTACTCTCATTACCTTCGTTATGTAGCTGCAACCCCTCTGTACATCACCCTTACAGTCAAATATTTTTAAAAAATAGCTGAAACCAAACCATTTGGATATGTCTTTGTTTGTATTAGAATTTGTTAATCAAGCCAGAAAATTTGCCTAGCAACGTCTAGCATTAAAGAGATTCTATAACAAAGTGAAGCCACTTGAAGGACAAGATAGAAGACAACTCAAAATTTACCCAGGTAAGAGTGAAATGGAAACTACCTTTAGCCCGAGGTAGGGAAGAAAAGAAATTAGAGTTAAATACAGAAACACAACTATACTCATGTAAAATGCCATACATTTGAGATCCTGTACCAAGAAGAATATCCATATCTCTTTTAATTCTCATCTTCATTTACACAGACACAGGAAAATGTAATTAAAGACTATTCAGCTCAGAGAAAGGAAAAGCCACATTCAGTAAACAGAGACCTGGCCCTACCAGTACAGTGGGAGCTCTGGTCCCCAGTGTTTTCCCAAAATGGGAAGGCAGGCTGGGTGGTCTTACCTGGGGCTTTTCTTTCCTCCTGGCAGGGAAAATTAGCTCATTTGGAAATAAGACTCTAAAGAAATCTGTGCCTTGCTTTTGATTTGAAAGTTGTAGGATATATTAATATACTTTTTGCTCAAATGACATACTCTCTTATGTGTTTGCTGGTTCCAGAGCTTGAACTCAGGCAATGTGGTTTGCACTTTCTTTTGGCTTTTATGTCTCCTATCTCAAATGCCACTTGAGCCAATCCTCTGGTCTGATATTTTCTGTTTAATCGATGATAAGCATCGCACAGACTTTTCTGCTCAGGCTAGCTTCCTAACTTGATCTCTCTGCCTCCTGAGTAGCTGTTTGGAGTGATGGGTGAGCCATTGATGCCTGGCTTCAGACGATATGCTCTTGATTTTATTTGCTTTGTGAATTAATGAGCTAATCTTCTATTTGTTTATTCTCAACACTGGTAACTTTGTGGGTTGTATGTATTCTCTGTAATTCCAAATTTTCTGAATAAGTCAGATGAGTTATTCATCAGATTTCCAGATTCACCACACAGTTTAACTATTAAACGAATTCCGACCACACAGCAGGCTATTAAAACTTTTAAGAATGTTCTTGTCTCCTTCCTTGGAAATTAAGCAAGTAGAGAAGATTGGAATATAGAAATAGAATATAAAGCAATTTTATGATTAATTTTTAAGGTGATGGCAAAAGAGAAAATGATTTGAAATGTTCCTTTATGTCCTTCCCTTTCTTCTCTTTCCTTCCCTCTCTCGTTCCATTTTTTCCCTTTTGCTTTTTTCCCTTCCTCTTTCTTTTCTTTTCTTTCTTCATTCTTTGTATGCATTCATATCTGTGATATGCATAGACAAAATAAAAAACTAATTAGACATTATATGTTTTAAACCATAAGAGACCTAGACTTTTTGCTAAAATTTACTAAATTTTAATTTTGTTAAATACAAATGGAAAATAGGTTTTATTGAAAGAGCTTAGCTTTCAAGACAGAATGCAGTCACATCTTAGGTTTAATCATGTTTTCATTTTCAGTGGTTTAGTGTGTGTGCCAACCTTGGGGCTTGAACTCAGGGTCTGGGCGCTGTCCCTGAGCTTTTGTACTCAAGGCTCATGCTACACCACTTGAGCCACGGCTCCACTATTGACTCTTCTGCTAGTTGACTGGAGATAACAGTCTCATGGATTTACTTGTCCCACTGGCTTCAAATCACAATCCTCAGATCTCAGCCTCCTAAGTGGCAAGGCTGTATTATAGGCACAAGCCACAGGCAACCAGCTAGTGGTTTAGTTTTGGACAAAATTATAATGCTGTATTTTTATAACACCAAGAAATATGCTGATCCCTTTGCAAAGAAGAAGTGCATTTATTCACTGCTAAGCAATTTGGCCCAACAAAAATCTCATTATAATGAACCCTGTGCTACTTCTAGATTGCTTTACAGCCTTAGAATTTTTCTACAAGGCAAAAAATTGCCCGAATTCTCTCCTGTTGTGCAAGACATCCAAATGTCCAACAATACAAAGGGAGATCTAGCTTTGAACCCAAAAGGTTCCTGCTTCTATTGATTGATTCTTACTGTTTTGTTTTATTTTTTGACTAAGCCAATTACTGGCTTCCACCTCTTTGTCCTGTCCCTCTGCACTTCCTCCAGGGGACAGTTGTATGGAGCTGTCATCTTTCTCCTCTGAGAGTAATGACATCATCACAAGGCCTCCTAGGGGCTCCTTGTTTAACCACTTCTTTTAACAATAGGAATATATTCTAAAGAAATGCTAATTGCATTGTTTAGCAAGTGCAAAATCCAGTATCATGTTTGCTGGTTTATCATCATCATCATATGCACTATGCATAGTTGCATGTGTTGTTTTTAGATGAAACCTAGTGGCTTTGTTCATAAGATCATTACCATGACCATGTGTGCAGTGTGTGGTACGGTGATGATGTGATTGGCTATGGGAGATTTTCAGCATCGTGGTCAGTTGTCCATTGTTGAGATAATACCCTTAGGTAGCTCAAGACAATGGCATGTCCTATTGTTGTTATGGTTTGATATGAAATAATTTGTAACAATATTCCCATGTTTGTTTTTTGTCAGTTGTGGAGCTTGAACTCTGGACCTGGGTGCTGTCCTTGAGCTCTTCAGCTCAAAGATAACACTCTACCACTTGAACCACAGCACGACTTCTGGTTTTCTGATGTTTATGTGGAGATAAGAGTCTCAGGGGCTCTCTTGCCAGGGCTGGCTTTGAACCGCGATCCTCAGATCTCAGCCTCCTGAGAAGCTATGATTACAGGCATGAGCCACGGGCACCTGGTCTAAATTCACTTTTTCATAGTTACTAAACTCATGTAAATTCCCGACTTAAAATCAACTGCTAAACACAGGTTTCCAAATTTATCAATCAAATCAATAAAACTCAACCTGATTTCCATGCTTTGGGGGAAAAAAAACCTCAGTTCAGAATCACACAATTGCTCACATTAGTATAATTAAACATAATTCTACCCCTGCTCCCATCTTACATGTTCAGCCACATATACCCCTGAACATCGCCGTGATAACCTAGGGCATTCACGTTGTTAATAACTGTTCTGGAAAAAAAAATCACAGAAAAGTATTTAAAAATAATTAGCTCCATGTTTGCTACGTAAATAAGACAGATAAGAAAACTCTATTTTACTTGGAATTTTTTAAGCATTTTACAAATGTGTCTCTCTAAAATAATAATAAAGCTCCAGATAAGACAGGCTCACAACTATAACCATAGTTACTTTGGGGAGTGGGAAGATTGCAGTTAAAGGCTAGCCCAGTTAAAAAATAATGTCTGTGAGAGCCTTTCTCAACCCATAGCTTGGTGCAGTGATGCATTCCTGTTACTCCCAAGATACATGAAAGGATGAAATTGGGAGGATCGCAGTACAAGGCCAGCTTGATCAACAAAGTCCAGAGTCCATCTCCAAAGAAGCTGGATGTGGTGGCTTGCAGCTGTGATCCTCAGAATGAGAAACGGAACAGTAGCTCATTGTAGCTTCCAAGTAAGCAAGATGCTATCCTAAAAATAACCAGTGAAAACTAGGACTCCTGCTGTGGCTCAGCAGTACTGCACCAGAGTAGGGAGTGCAAACCTTGAGTTTAAACCCCAGTAAAATTGCTCCCCTCCCCCCACCACGAACAAACTCACAGTTCATATTTATACAAGCAAAAAGTGGCAGCATGAAATGTGAGTGGTAGGGAATCTGTCGAGTGCCTGAAGATATCTTTGTTATTGAGTGCATGGTAGTATCTAAAAGCAATATTGTACAATTCCAGCAGCACCAACAAGAAATACAGAGTAATGAAGAATTAAGCAAGCAGTATCAAGCCGCTCTGATTCTGTGCAATAAGCTTACATTTTATTGCTTTCTGTGCTTAAGCAGAATGCTGTGATTCATTTGTTTCAAATAATTTTCAAATCTTAGCCAAAATGACTTTAAAGTAATAACAAGTTCCTAAAACACAAATTAAGTTATTAATCCTTTAGGAGAGTAATTTCAGGGTAAAAATGGCATCTAATCACCGTCTTCCATTACCCTTGTGTGCTTGCTTCAACGCTGGTGGAATGTAACTGCCGACTAGATGAGCAGTTGGATCCAGTGAAACAGGGCTGGTGAAAATCTACTGCTTTTGCCGCTGTGTCTGCACTGAGGCGTGGAAATAATGAAAGTACCTCACACCCATGTGCTCTTCCATGTATACTCAGATCCCTGTGGATCTCTCCGGCAGCACAACAGCAATTGTGTTGTGTTCACCTGAGAATAAAATTCTGAAGGGATTGTTCTTCATTTAAATACGAGCAGCGAGGCGTGCAGCATAAATATTAATTGAACAATTTATTCAGGCACTGTTTGATAGGAGGAAGGAGAAATGAAAGTCTCACTCATGGGTTTCAAACAGCTTGGCTGTAAACTGAATTTTGTTTATTATATCACACCATTTTGCCAAGACTTTTGAAGGTGGTTGAATGTATACATACATGAGTCAAAGATGATGAAATATAAAGTTAAAAAGAAAAGTAATGAGCATCAACCCATTTTGGGGACACAGCTCCAGTAATTCTGAAGAGGACAAATAAGCACAGGTAGATGAGCTGAATAGCCAAGATGGTAAAGTCTATATACTGCTAAAGGTCTACTGGAGGCATGTTGAAATTTAATGGCATTTGGTAATAAATGAAAATTTTCTCTACCTAAAGTTGGGATCATTGGTTTGTTAATCAATAAGAGGAACAAGACTTTTATCAAAATCTCTTAAGGTTTTTGTTTTTTGTTGTTTTGTTGTTATTCATGGGGCTTGAACTCAGGGTGTGGGCCCTGCCCCTGGGTTCTTTTGCTCAATGTGAGTACCTTACTACTTTGAGCCACAGTGCTACTTTTGGTTTTCTGGTGGTTAATTGGAGAGAAGAGTCTCATGGACTTTCCTACCTGGGCTGGCTTTGAACCGTGATCCTCAAATCTCAGCTTCCTGAGTAGGGAGGATTACAGGTGTGAGCCACCAGCATCTGGCTGTTCTTGTTTCTTAAGCAACAAATGCTATGGCTAATTTAATGACAACAGGGTTTTCAGGGCCTATAAATTTCTACCAGACTGTTGACACCAGCCTTGCCCACTTTTTCTTCCTAATTATGTTGGAATCTTTGGTTCTGCAGTAATAAATTTCCAAGACAGAGTTCACAAGTCATAGTCTAGCCTTATAAAGAAACTAGTATCTCTGCCACAATCTGTAATCTACAGTGTGGCTGTGCAAATACACTCAGCCTCAAATTCAATCTGCGGTCCCAACGTTAGCCCTTCCATCTTTGTTCTGCTTCTTAAAGTCCCATCAGTTTCCACCTGTCTCCTGACACTTACTCTGTAACCAGCTCCATGATGTGATCTTTAAGTAGCCATTAAAATCTCTGACTTTAGAGCATTGATCTCCCATTGAAAGATGCCTGTAATCCTAGATACTCAGGAGCCAGAGGTCTGAGGATTGCAGTTCGAAGCCAGCCTGGACAGGAAAGTCTGTGAAACTCATCTCTAATTACTCACCAGAAAACCAGAAATGGTGCCATGGCTCAAAGTGGTAGAGTGCTAGCTAGCCTTGAGCAAGAGAGCTCAGGGACAGAGCCCAGGCCTTGAGTTCAAACCCCACAACAACCAAAAAACAAAAACATACTTTTTTCTAACAAAGAGAAATCAGTAACTGATGATTGCATTGATGAATTCCACGTTCACTGAACACAAGTAGAAGAGAGGAATATCTCCTAAGCCATTTATTGATGTTTCTAGTTGTGTAGGCCACAGAAAAGACAATTTTTTAGAGAAACATAAAGCTATAAATAAATATCCCTCATGAATACAGAAGCAAAATTTCTCTGTTAAACATTACCAAATACAGTCCATAGACAAAAAATAATATGTAATAACCAATTATGAGTTTATTTCAGGAATGCAGAGCTGGTTCAGCATATAAGACAAATGAATGTAATTTGCCACATGAAAAGACTATATCAAAACCAGAATTAGACCCCTAAAGATGCAGAAAAAGAATTATAAAAAAAATCTATGTCTATTCAGCTACAATTAGAAGAAACTCCGTCAATCCCACCAACAGCCCCACAGAAGCCTACAGATCATTGTACACAGGGAGGCCATGCAGACTCCATCCACCACGCTATTGAAAGCAAGGCAAACATGGCCTCCTCCTCAGCCTTCTTAACCGCCGTACTGGAAGTGGGACCAGCAAAATAAGCAAAAGAAAGTTAAGTGGTGGCAAGATGGACAGCAAAGGGAACAATTTTCTCTATTCACAAAATCCTACAAGATAAACTATAGATTACAGGTTTAAGACCTAACAAGTGATTTATCATTATAAAGTTTAACTTCACAAATATGCTCAAAGCACTTTATTTCTAATATAGGTACATACCACAAATTAATATATTTTTATATGCATAAATAATACATATGCACATGCATTATATACATATAAATTATAATGTATGGATAAAATATATTGTATATTATATACCTTATATGTATTATATACATATATAAAACATATATATAACATGTATATATACATGCATATACACAGAAATATATTTCTTACATATATACACTAGAAATAATACACACACACACACACACAAAAAAAAACAAAGATTGCTAATTTAAAAGGGAAAATAACACCAAAATGTAAAACAGTCCCCTAAACTACTTGGATTAAAAAGCTAGAGACAGATATATAGATTTCTATGCTAGAATCTACATAGGCATCTTGGAAAAAAGCACAAGAGTTTAAGTAAATGGAAGTGTATACAGTCTTCATGCTTTAAATACTGTAGGATGTAAATACATTTTTTTCAACTTAATGAATTCTTCTAGAAACTGACATGAGATGCAGAGGTAAGGGGATGATGCAGGAAAAGTGCTGTATGCTCTGATAAGTGATGATCAAGTTTGAAGGCTGCTGTGGAGCTCGGTGGTGGGATGATCACAGCAACCCCAATGGAACCCCCCAGAAACAAGTTGGGAAGATCTGACCCACTAAAATCCAAGACAATATAAAGCTACAGTCATCCAGGCAGTAGGTAGGTATTGAGTAAAGGACAGAAACATGAAAGAAGGAACACCATATAATTAAACAGCGATGTAGACAGACAATATATACTTGATTTTCAACATGGCACAAAGACAAAGTGTGGAATTCGGCAGGTCAGTTCCAACAACGACCTGGGCGGGCCATTTAGGACTGAATGACAAGTGTACCAGATGCTGTTTAAGTACAGGAAGATAATTACATAATTTAAGTTTTGAGAAAAATAAGGCAGTCCTAAGGTTAAGGATAGATACTGGACCAGGCCAATATCTAAACAATGAATAGAGAAAGAGAAGACAAGGAAATTAGGAAGAAATTAAAGGAGAATATTTGAAATTGTCTATAATTCCAGGAAATAGCATGCCTGGCTCTTCTCAAGCATAATTATGTACACTAAATTTTTAAAATATAAATTACCATGTAGAGGCCTTTGAAAGAGCTTCAGTGGGTTTAATTTGGACTTATGGAACAAGACCAGCTTGGAAAATTATACACGACCAAAAACATTTAAAATTCTGCCTAATTTCCTTGAAATTAAAAGGCAAAAAATATACCTTATTTAACTTTAGGCATCAGCCATGTTCTCCAGAGCTCTGTGTGTGAGGCAGAAATGGACCATTCTCCTTGGAAGGAAAATAACTACAGGAGCTGACAGAAATTTTAATTGGCATTATTACAGTGATCATTTTAACTCACACACACATCTATACTGAGACAGAGACTCAGCATGTTGTTTATTTTATATATGTCCCATTTTATTTTATAAACTACTTTGATAAACTTCATAACAGAAAAAGAAACCACAACACGAAAGATGATCTACCATGCTCATTTAGGACTCTTCAAAATATCTATCGAGAGCTGACAGTATTTCTGAAAGATAGTTATCCTAGTACCAAAGATGTGTTCCTGTGAAATGGCCTTGCTTGTCTGCTCCTCTGCTCACTTGCTGGAGGAGGGCACCCAATATAAATTTCCAGTAGGGATTAAATAAGGCAGTGCCATGTAAAATTCTTTCTAATGTCAAGCATTTACCAAAGAGGAGATTTTAGCATTGTTTGTGCTTCTGTGTTTATACAATGGAATATGTACCATACCTCAAAGGTTTGGAAAGTTCTACCTTATGATCTCTTGTGATCTTGGTATAATTATAATAGCAAGATGATTTTGTAGCTGTGCTGGCTGGCATTTATCCAACCATGAGTGTGAAAGTCAACTCTCATTCTTACTGAAGACTCTTAACCCTTCCTTAGTTACCTCCACTGGTCTCAGTGGAAACACAGTAAGCAGAGTTAATAAATGACACAGCTAGCCTTGAAGACAGAGAGACACTCCCCCCCCCAAAGAAAAAAGAAAAAAAGAAAGAGAGAAAGGAAAACACATCTTTTGAGTATTTCTTCCATGGCCCCTGACAAACCCTACGTTATCACATCATAAAATATTCCAGCAAGAGCTTTTATTGGAATTGGAGCTTGCAGATGAAGAACAAAGAAATACTGCTCTTAACTGTTAAAGTGACACTCAGAACACTGTTTTCCACTGTCTGTGATATCCACAAAGTTAAAATCAATAGCTTTGTGATACTATGCTCTCATGTAAACAATGTTGCAATTCGTGCAGCTCCTACTGTTCATTTTCAACAAAGGCAGTATATTAATCTTTCCACAGGCAGTAGTTTTCTCTAAACAAAGTAAGAATTAGGATTATAGATCCACATCACTCATCTTTTCCGTTTTCTCAGTTGTGCTGGTGTGTGATTAGCTCTATAAAAAAAGACTGGGGAGGGAGGAAACATTCTTCTAAGACATGTAGTCATAATACAGCTACCTGAATTCTCAATTCACAGATGTGTGTGTGTTTAAGAGTCTCTTGGATCTCTGCACGTTGACTGCCATATTCTTGGTGGAAATGTCCAGCTACCTGGTCGAAAAAAAGAGTATAACTGAGGAATGCCAGTGGCTCACACCTGTGATCAGGTGACTTAGGAGGCTGAAATCTGAGCACTGCAGTTCCAAGCCAGCCTGGGCCAGAAAAGTCCAGGAGACTCTTATCTCCAATTAACCATCAAAAAGCAGAGTAGAGCTTTGGTTTAAGTGGTAGAGCATTAGCTTTGAGCACAAAATCTCAGGACATTACCAGGACCTTGAGTTCAAGTCCCAGGACCAACCAGGACACAAATACACACACACACACACACACACACACACACACAAATACACACACACACACACACACACACAGCGTAACTTGTGTGTTTTGACAGCATCTTCAGAAGTATTCCTTGGCAATCAATTCTCAACTAAATAAATAAATACTCTGAATTTTATTTTCCAAGGTCTAAGGCTGTGTGGCTACTGCAATACAGAAATCCATAGATCATTGCTACTATTATAATCTAGCCTAGTTTCTTTGTTCTTCCTTAGAAGCAGCACTGGGAACATGGTAAACATTGTGCTAACTTGTGACCAAAATGATACCACACTAAAGGTATGTAAGCTAATGACATGATCAAGGGGAGGGCATTCATCAGCCCTATGTAGTATAAAGGAAATTTGGAAAACATGCTTTTAATGGCTACAGCTAGTTTTGCCAAAAGACTACAATAAAATATTTAAATCTGTTTCATTTTATGTCAGAAAATGACGCGCAATGTTATTCTTCAGGATAGTAAGTTTGTCTTTTGCTGGAAGGGCATATGAACCATTCAAGGTAAGTGTGAAAAAATTATGCAAAATTCTACAATGTAAGTATTTCCCATTCAGAAATTCAGAACTCATGACAGTATTCAACTACTTTAAACAACTCCCACTTTCTTCTGTTAAGTTATTTCTAGTAATGCACAACTAACATCCCCTAAGGGTACAGTATATGAGTCTTTGTGCCTTTTTTGGAAATAATGTATGTTAATTGAATAAATGGTATTTATCAGTTGAGGCCATTTTAAGTACTACAAGATTAATAACTGAAGAGATATGATTTGAAGGTCTTCTTTATTTTTACCTATTTCTTACGAGTACTGAAGCTTGAACTCCAGATGCGGTGCCCTCACGTGGCTGTCTTTGCTCAAGAGTTAGTGCTCTAGCACTTGAGCCAAACATTCACCTCTGGCTTTTTGCTGATTAATTGGAGAGAAATGTCTTTTGGACTTTTCTGTTTGTACTGGATTGTAACCTTGAACCTCAGATTTAACCTTCTGAGTAGCTAGGATTACAAGCATGGGCTACCAGTTCCTGGATGAAACTTGTATTTTAAACTATTTTTATTTCCATATGAATAACTGGTCTTCATGAATCTATGACTAAAATAACATAAATTGAGGGAATCTTTTGCACACGTCTCACTATCTTCTAGAGACACTAAATTCAATTTAAAATAGATAAACAAGATGTAATAATTTTGTATCAACTGTTTTTTTTATTTTTTTAAGTAGGGAATTAGCTGGGCACTGGTGGCTTATTTCTATTCATTAAAATGGGATCTGAGGATTGAGGTTTGAAGCCTGTTATCTTCAATTAACGACCAAAGAAGCAGGAAATAAAGGTGTGGCTCAACTGGTAGAAGGCTAGCCTTGAGCAAAGAAGCTCAGAGACTCAAACACCAAGAAGGGTACATAAGCATGCACACAAATGTGGGGAAATAGATCATGAATTTATGTTCTTGCTATTCAGTTGATTTTGAAAAGTTAAAATAAACATCTCAATATTGGGGATTATATATATATGCATACATATACACATACACTGAAATTTATGTGCATACATATCCATATATACACACACATATATATATATATATACACACCTAAGGATATATACACATATATGTCTATATCTAAGGATAAATATATATGTATATACTTATATATACATATATAAAATATATGTATATTTTTATACATATATATGCATGTATATACACATATATGTATATACTTATATATACATATATTAAAATATATGTATATAAATATATATACATACATATATAAAATATGTATATATAAATATATCTATATATGTATACATATATACATATTTGTATATATGTATAAATATGTACAAATAGATACATATAAATATATGTATATATACATATAAACACACACATATAAATTTATCCTTAGGTATATATTCTAACTTGTATTGTAGAAATAGAAGGTTCTCTTATAACCTCAATATTATTGGATGAAATAACTAACCTGAATAATAATAATTCCTGAGTAATTTATTAGTATAGGACACTTTATAAAAGGATGCATTTCTTAATGTATAAACTTTAAACATAAATTTAAAATAATATAAACGACTACAACATTGAAAATTTAAATTTTATATAGCATTATCATTAGACATGTGCAAGAGTAACTTTTCACTAAATTAGGTACCTAAGAAACATTGACTTATGTTTGCTATTTCTTTGAAGCATAAAAACAAAGTATGAAAATATATCATCAATGATTAGAACCTTGTTGATGGCTTTTTCATCAGTGTGATTTATTGTTATGCTTCTCAAAAAAATTTTTTACTTTAAATATACATTTTATAGTCAGTGGGACTTTGTGTCCTCACAGTATATTCACTGGAACCACAGGAGCTGGAGGTGGAGCGGTCGGCCAGCATGCCAGAGGACCCATCTTTTCTGCAATCATCTTTTCAAGTAAAATCTTTCTAGGAACCAAAGTGAGTAACCATGCAACAGGCCGTGTCTCTGGCCCTGCTGCTCTGTGTGAGGAACAGTTGGTGCTCACATTCCTGGGAAGCAACTCTGAATTCTGTGAAAACCATTGAGCTTGCTTTGTCTCTGCGCAACACCTTTGCTGGGTCAGGAACTCCTCAAAGCTAATCAGAATAAGAAGACCTCACACCCTCAGTTCAGGTAAAGAGAAGCTTTGCTCTGTATGGATGATAGAGGTAGGTACATTAAATCAAAGGTCACGGGACAAAGGTGAGAGCTGAGGAAATTAAGGAAATTAATTAATGAGAAATTAAGGAAAGAGCACTAACAGACTTTGCCTTCCCAAGGTCACATCTCTACTCACAGTGGCTAAGAGCCAAATGGATTCTGATACCATTTACATGACATATGAGTTACCTGGAAAATCTGCAACAGAAATCTGCAATACGTACATTCACTTACTGCCTATTTGAGAAGGCACCCAATTTGGAAATGATGAGATCTGGTTTCAGTTGAATAGAAAATCTAACATGGTGTTTCAAATTATCAAAAGTATTTCATGGTTTTACTCATTTACATTCATCTCAAAATATTTCATTAAATGAAAAATAACTATTTTTAAATAGTATCCCTTTCCCCTCCTTTGTGTGCTGTTTTAATGGCATAGGATAGAAACAGATCCAAGATTTGGGCAAGTGTCCAGAATAATCTGGATGCAATTTCTCATTTTTCCATTTTACAGCATGGTGACAGTCCGTGCATGTTCAGTAGAAATTCCGCATTGTGAATTTTTTTCTACAGATGGAGCCAGGCAGGACTGCAGTCCTGTCTTGCAGTGGTTCATTTGTATGGAGTGCCCACTCTCCGTCAGTAGTGAGCTCAGAACAGTGAAAAGGAAATTCTACAGTACAGTCTGGATCTGGTGTTGGTAGGTGATGTGTATTTAATGAATGTTCACTTTATGACAGATAAGACGAATCTGGATAGAGATTTTCATAGTTTTAGTCTTTGAGCTCAAGACATTGTTGTTTTTGTTTTTATAAAAGAGATTGTACTAAATGGTTCACCTCTTTCCATTGTTTTCTTTTACCTTGTCATTAAAGTTTAATTCTTGACAACAGAAAAACTATAATAACAATTAAACTCATTTGACATTTGATTCTTGCTGGGTGTCAGTGGCTCACACCTGTAATCCTAGCTACTTAGCACTCTGAGATCTAAGGACCGTAGTTAGAAGCCAGCCTGGGAAGGAAAAGCCCATGAGACTCTATTAAACTATTCAAAAAGTCAGAGTGGAGATGTGGCTCAAATGGTAGAGTGCCAGCTTTGAGCAAAAGAAACTCAGGGACTGCACCCAGGCCCTGAGTTCAAGCCTCAGGACTGGTACACACAAAAAATATTCTGACACAATCTCCGAAACTAACTATGGACAAGTTAGCATGTCCTCTGAGTATTTATCTATGTGACACAGTAGCTATTAATGAATACTGGGTATACCAACCTTGTGTAGAGCTATATTTGTGTAGAGGTAGGCTTTCTAGAACTTTTTATCATAAAATTGAGGCTTCAAAATCATTCCTCCCAAAGTATATTTGGGAACACATATACAAACAGGCAATTAAGGAAACAAACAAACAAAAAAACCTGCCACTTCCTAAGAAAAATGAGCTTACAGAAATAGTAAAATATCTTCTTGAGATATGTCAAAATTCACAGGACCAAAACTACAAAAGTCAAGAGAAAAATCACAGCGGCACTTTCACCAACCAATAAGGATATAATGGAGAACAATCTACAAGTGTATGTTTAACCTGCAGTCAATCAGAGACAAAATTGAAGCCTTGAGTAGAATAAAGTGGTGATGGCTGTAGAGCTAGGGACAGGGCAATTTCTGGGATCATCAGAAGAAAATGAAAGGTCTGCCCGCAGTATTGTGCTGGCCTACTTCTCAGAAAGGAGAAAACTCCTCGGACAGTCTCACTGGCAGTTTCTGGAAAACCTAATAGCTCTCATGCCCCAATCACCATTCTTGTTTCTCAGGGAGAGGCATGGCTTTTGTTGTGTGGTTGGGGTAAACACTGGTGAGCCTTAGGGACGAAAAGAAACTTCTACCAGAACTGCCTTTGGCGTAAAGATACTCAACTCTTGAAGTACTATAGAACCAACAAACACGTGCACACACTACGTGCCAGACCCTTGAGGTTTATTCATTTAACTTAGCATGTAATTCTCACTGTAACTTTTCTGCATTCCCATACTACATGTCAAGAACTGATCTGCCGTGGTGAGTGCGTGCTGGAGACACTGGCCATGGTAGCACGCCATCTTTTCGTGGGCTACATCAACCCATGAGGTCTCAAACAATGAATGGAAGGCAGAAGAGATGAGTGTTTAGAATTTGGATCAGAGGAAAATTAGGAAATGTAAGAAAAAGTATACTATTAAGTATCATAATATAAGTTTGGAACATTTATCAAAATATACAAAAAAGAAGTAAAAAAGTGAAATAATATATTGTTTTCCTTAGAATTTAAGGCATACATTTTCTGTAGTTATAATTGTCTAGATTCCTGTACTTTGGCGATGAAAACAAATAAACAGGTCTTAATGGAGTTCCTGAGGGAAATGGTCAACCATGAACATGTCTGAGTGCTCATAGTTCACAATTACCACTTGGTACTGTTGTTGAAATTTATATTATACTATATCATATATAAATTGTTTATATGTTGTTTGTGCTAAGCATTATGAAATGTATACACATGTTGTTCCTTGAATTTATAAAACCTATTTCTCAATGAATTATTTTAATTATGAAGAAAAGCCACTGCTTTTCATATGCACATGGTAACGTGTAAAAATGTCTTTAAAAGTAAGTGTAATGGGGTAGTACATGTCTGCAATACCAGCACTTGGGTAGCTGAGGCAGAAGGATCGTAAGTTTGAAGTCAGCCAAGGCCACACAGTGAGACCCTGTGCCAAAAATAAGAAAGGGAAGGAAGGGGAGGAAGAGAAGGAAGTAACTGAGCAAGAGGAAGATGACAAGAAAAACTAAGAGAAGAAAGGAGAGAAGAAGGATAAAGAATAAAGGAAGACAATTTCAAAGCTATAGAAAACTGTTTTGCTTTTTAGAAGAGTTCACTGTAATTCACAATCAACAGTTAGAGGCAAACTTATAATGTATTTTATTATAATAAGACACTTCTCTGAAACCAACATCTCAATACAAAAAATCCAGTTTTTTTTCTAAAAAATTATCCCCAAATTAATACTTATAAAGCAAATGTCATTATTTCCAATTTCATAGAACCTAAATAGTGTTTCCAATTTTTTTTGTTATATAGGGGTAATATTTGGAATACAAAGCATTACAATTTTGCAACATTTATCTTTTAGTACAGTTAAGCTTTTTGAAAAACGTTTATTAGCATGCAGAGAAGTTTCTTTGTGGTAGTTCCACAGATGCTCAGAGTACACACAGAAGAATTCCATTCCATCTTGTACATTGCTGAGCCTTCCTCCCTTCTCCTTCTCTTTTACTTAGACATATCTGGTGGTTCTCACTATGGAACACAGCATTTATAAAACAGGTTGCAGGAGACTCTCTCCAAACATCTTCATGATCTCAATGAATTTCTTTCCTTTCCTGTCTATCCTATCTGCACACCTCCTACTCAAGGATCAAGAAAATACACTATAGACTGGAATAAGTCATTTATTCACTGGGTTTTTAAGAGGTATGAATTACGCACTTTTTTAAACCTTCATTTCTTGAGTCATTCTTACTGCATGGTAAACTCTTCATTGATTTTTTTTTTTGCACAGTTTAATTTTTCTTAATCCAACAGCATTTCTAACAAATATTCGAATTCCTGAATTTAATTATGAAGATCAAATGAGGAAAAGATATGTATAGCAGGCTATGGTAAAGTGATTGGGGGAATTCTGCTTGAGTGCTTTCCAGATTCGAGGGGTATAGGTTGCATGAGGAGGTGTTAGAACACTTCCAGGAGATACAGTGACCGAAGCAAAGAATCTGTGTCAGTGCCAAACAAAAACGACAGTGACATTCAAGCCACAGGAAAAAAGAAAGTGTGCAAAGTTCAAGCTCAGAAATTAAGGTTGAACCAGAAACAAAAATGAACGAATTTAAGCAATGCCACAATCCATGTCACTCAGGAGAGGAGCACTGATGGGAGCTGAGAACATGCAGTCCCTAACCCGGCCTCACCTCCACCGCGTTCTGAATCCCTGCCTTCCCTTCCCCCTGCCCTCTCCTCTCTCTGAACGAGAAACATTTGGCCTTTTGGCAAAGGACTATCTCTCTGGATCTTCCTTACCTGTCCTGCACCTCCCTTTTCTTTTTCCTTTCATTGTTTTCAGTCTGGAAATAACATAACTAGATGTGTCACTGCTTGTCAAATAAAAATATCCTGATTCCGTGTTGCCTTCAAATGAACAAATCTCAGTACTCTATCTTTGAAAAACACTTCTAGCTGAGTGCTTCCATTGACTCACTATTAACTCTGTCTTTGGCTCACTCCAGTGGCCATATTTTGACCTTTCTACTACACAGGATGCGGTGACAGCAGGGGTCCCAAGCTCCACATTCCTTCCTGTGAGACTTCTTACAGTCTCGCAGATAATGGCACTAAAATGTGGTAGTTGGGAGTGCCTATGAATGAAGCAATTTAAGTTGTGTAGTATATAAGAGAAAATATCATCCTTTATGGCACAGATTGAGCAAAGTATAGGCTTATATTTAACCATCAATAATTGAGAAATTTGAAAAAAAAAACATGAAATACGTTGACCTCATTTCCAGTTACATCCATCTTTGGTGCTTGTATCTATATGCTGCCTAAACATAATTGCCAAGCTTCAGATACAGCCAAACACCTTCCTAGTATATTAAAAATATTTTTAAGGAATGAATAATAACTTTGTCTTTTCTTGTGTATCACCCGAAAGCAGGAATGAAGTGCCACAGCCAAAGGAGAATGGATGGTAAGAACTGATTACATATTTAGCATTTATTTGAAGCACGGTAGCTCATCATCAGTCATGGAAAGAGGACTGGTATTCTGTCTCACTTCACCCTGATCCCTACACAAAGCCCAGATTCGTAGCCTTTGGCTATTAACACAATGCAAATATTCCGCCCCCCCCCCTTATGCTGATGAGAATATACAACACTGTGGAAATGTTTGGTTTCCAACTCTCCTTGCCTCTGCCCATCACCTGTGGTTCTCAGGGCACTCACTGATGGGATTTCAGTATCAGGATTGCTTTAGTTTTTACACACCTAGTCCGTCGGTGAGCCGAAATGGAGTTAAATGGAGTTAATGGACCTTCTGTATTTGGATTGGCTGTTTTCTTTTGGAGCCTGGGATGTTTCCTAGAAGAGATATTTAAAAATTGGACCCATCACTATATTACTATTTGAGCTAATCAGTGTGGTGTGGGCACTGGCCTCAGCCAAGACACAAAGGGGACTGTGATTACAGATAGACTGGTCCAATGGACTTGTAGCCCTCTACGGAGTATCTTTCAACACTGTCTCCTGAGTAGCCTGCAACTTACTCAGTAAATCAATATGTGTGTATACATCTTAAATATCCGTATAGACCTTGTGTTCCACCTTGTGTTTCCTGTGAGAAAGTACCCTACAGAAACAACCTAACAAGAGAAAAGACGTACTTTGGCTCACTGTTTCAGAAGTTTAAGTCCATAGCCAGCCTGCTCCCCTGCTCTGGAGATAACATGAAGAGATAGCATGGCTGGTGAGCCGTGGAGGAGGCTGCCTACCTCCTGGCAGTCTGGAGACAGGGAGCAAGGAAGGAGCCAGAAGAAGAGACAGCTCTCAAGGACATGGCCACCATGACTCCAAATGTCCTCCAACTCGTCCCCACCTTCACAAGTCTCCACCACTTCCCAATAAGGCCATCCAATGATTAATCCACCAGGCTGGCGACCCATTGATGATCCAGCCACTTCTCAAAAGCCTACATCTCCCTCCCCCTGACACTGTTGCACAGGGAACCAACTATGTGGCAGATGAGCCTCGTGGGGTGACCCTTTCTATTAAATACAGATTCTACCAGTAAGAGCTGTCAGGAGAATCCCAGACCCATTTCTCTAGACTTGTTTTCCCATAGGTCAGGGAGCAGCAAGATGAGCTGAAGTCATTCAGGCGGAAGTGGCAACAGCATTGAGTGACACTTTCCTTAATAATGCATGTGACTCACAAGGAATACTGAGCTTTCCACACTGGGGCCTAAATGAGTTGGTGTTGGAGTGGAGATGAAGAGGCATTGATGACAGGCAGTAGCCCCCAGAGAGAAAGGAAAGTGTATTATTATGCATTGAAAGTATAACCTCAAGATTTGACAGTATTAGAAGGTTATGAGGGCTAGATGAAGTCCTGCAGGTGGAGTTTTCCTGAGAGCTGCTACCCATGACAAGGGCAGAGCACTGGGAATGAACTCTACCTGGCCACCGCCTTCATCTCAGATACCTGGCCCCTTAGGGTGGAAGATAAACTTTCACTGCGTGAGACACTCAGTGGTGTTCTGCTATGGTAACTTGAGCAAATTAGGACACTGCATGATTGTGCACTGAGGGAGTTTGGAGGCCCCAGAAAACACAGAGCAGGCCAGGAACAGAGGGAGTTTTTGGAGAAAGCATTTAGGGAATTGCTTCCAGCTGCTGGAACAGCCATCAAGAAACAGCTCCATAGGCAGCCAAAGGCAGGACCACCGAGGTAGACTAAAGCAATGCCCTGAGCAGAGACTAAGGACACGAATGAAACTGATTTGTAAATTCCACACATGGACATGAGCCCTGAAACCCTAAGAGATCTTCACAGCAGACAGGGTTCACATCACCCACCCTGGAACCGGCTGCCTTCCTGGCCCAAGGACTTCCAGCTAGATCCCAATAAGCACCTTTGGGTTGGCCCTTTCCTGAGCAACATGTACATGTCTTTTTTGAAATACTTCTGCAAATACCTATAGGAAACAATCCTCAGAAGAGCGAACCTCTAAAAATCAATGTGAAAAGTTTAAGAGAATGATTTTTGATATGATCATATTAGAAAAAAGAATGAGAGAACATCTACTAACATCATACTACAAACACACAGTAAAACAGAGCATGGGCAGGTTGGATACCCGTAACCTCGTGCAGTGCTGTGGAATTACAGATACCAGTGACATTCTTTGCAGCCATTGGTCCCAGTAGGTTTGTAAGACACCAAAAGGTATGGAGGGACAAAGGATGGACAAATGCAGCTGTGGTACTCACTAGACACTATGTTGGAAATGAACCATATAACTTAAAGGTGGGGATGGGAGGGAAAAACTAGGAGAGAATTAGGGAAGAAATGTAATCTTGACCTGACTCCTTCATGCATCACCTTTATAATAACAATTAAAAAGATATCAAAAGGTAACATATAGATACCTTGAAAATTGAGAAAAATAACTGCATAGGCAAACATACACATCTGTGCCACGGTTAACTAAAATCACTGTATTTTTAATCAAAGCTAGCACATAGTTTGCATTATGATGGCATTGGAAGGGAGTTTAAAGTTTGGTATTGTTATTCCTCCAATAATGTTCTTTCTGCTAAGGATTGTTGTTGCTACTCAGGACCTTTTGTTATTCCATATGAAGTTTTGGATTGAATTCTCTATCTCACTGAAAAATGTTGTTGGGATTTTGATGTATTTGTAAATTGCTTTGGGTAGTACTGGCATTTTCATACTGCTAATTCTTCCAATTAATAAGCATGGAAGGTTTTTCCATTTCCTTAAACCTTCTTCAATTTCTTTTTTCAGATTTTCTAAAGTTTTTAATATAGAGGTCCTTCACATCTCCGGTTAATTCCTAGATACTTTTTAAGGCTATTATAAATGCGGTTGCTTTCCTGATTTCAGTCTCTATCTTCTTGTTGGCTGTTGCTTTATATAGGCTTATTTTACACCTTGCTTCTTTGCCAAAGTTTTCAATCCACTCTAGTAGGTTGGGGGAGGAGTCTACAGGGTCCTTTAAGTACAAGATCATGTCATCTGCAAAAAGGGAAAGCTTCTGCATGGCAAAAGGCATAGCTGAAGACTAAACAGAAAGCCCACAGAATGGGAAAAGGCTTTGCAAGCAATACACCAGACAAGGGCCTAATATCCAAAATATATTTAGAGCTTGAAAAATTAAACCCTCCAAGAAACAACAGCCTGTGGGTTAGATATTTCAAGAGTGGTTCCTATTTAAAGGATGGGATCTGAGGATCATGGTTCAAAGCCAGCCCGGGCAGAAAAGTCTGTGAGACTCTCATCTCCAATAAGCCACTAGAAAACTGGAAGTGTGGCACTGTGGCTCAAGAGATAGAGCTGAAGAGCTGAGGGACAGCGCCCAGACCCAGAGTTCAAGCCCCAGGACGGATTTAAAGAAAAAAAAAGATGAGTGGTTTCTATGTTCCTCTTTCGCTCTCATCACATGACACCTCTGTGTTATAAGAGTGCCTTCACCAGATATGCCACCTCAGTCTTGAATGTCCCAGTGTCCAGAACCAGAAATAGATTCAATATATATCATATGTAATTATTTTATATATAAAATATATGACATTATGTACATACATTATGTAATCTGCATAACTACATCATATAATTACATAATATACATAATTATATAATTATATTATATATCATATATATGATACGTAATGTATATTATATATTTTATCTACTCCACATCATTCCAACAACAAACAAGTGAAATAAGACATTGTGTTCCTCTTAAGAATTTCAAGTTTCCATGTTACAAAGGCTGCTGCAGTAGACCGACTATCCTACCCCACACACGTGCTTCTCCACCACGGGATACTGCCCGCTGGCATTAACAGGAGAGCTCCATTCCATCCCTGGGCTTGGCAGCCAACAGTCTAGATTGGAATAAAGTGATCTCATTCCTGATGGGGCACTGAACTGGACTAATAATAAATAGCTTCTACCTCTTGGGCTCTGGAGAGCCGATGGGAAGCATGGGGAAAACAGGAGGATAACGAGAAAGGCAAGCTGTGGCAGCAAGGAGAGAGAGCTGTCCCAGGAGACAGGGACAGGGTCAAGACGCAGAAAGTCAACATGTGGGAAGAGATGCGCTGGCTGGCACTTGCAGAGCCGGGCCCATAAATCCAGCAGAACATTTACATTTTTGTGTTATGCACTTTTTCATTTAAAAAAAATGTATCTTTAGGTACTGTTACAAAGTTGCCATTTAACAAAGCAGTTTATGAACATAGTGCATCTCGGCCAATGTCACCCATCAGCATTCTCCCCACCCTCAGCGGCCACCCTTCCCTCCCCGTCCTAATCTTGTAGGACATACTTCGAATTCTTCACTGCATCTCCCAGCTTCTCCTCTTTATGCATCTACCCTTTCCCCTTGACTTCACTCCGCCCAGTTCAAGCACAGCTTTCTGGTGTTTTAGCTGGTGGAGCTTTGGCTTTCTTTCTTTCTGTCTCTGTCTTTCTTTCTAAATTTTTTTCAATCTAGATAAAAAGGTGCTTAGTGCCTGTTCTCTTATGCAATGGTTTTAGCTTATTTTAGGATAACACAATTTTCAAAAGCTTGATTTATCCAGCATGAAATTCTCATAAATAATAGTATAGTATATATGAATGTTTCAATGCACACAAATTGTTTTTCTACCTCTCTTCTAGTTGCCATAAAGACTATCCCTAAGCATAAGAGATCTGGTTAGGAAAAAAATATACCAACAAAACTGCAAATTATCTAACACAAGGAAGAAAAAAACAGAAAGTTTACAAATTTGACTCTCTACCTGATTTCCAAAATTATTCATTTATCTCCATAAATTCAATAGTGATATTAGTAGATGTTTAGTTGCCTTCTAAACATTTTTGTGCTTGACTACTTTAAATTCATATTGAGAAAATAAGAGAATACTAATACCACCAAAAATAAAACTATTTTCTTAAAGATCAACATTTTAATTTACTTTGCCCCACATATTGAACTTTGTTTCACTGTTAAATGATAAATAATAGGCATAAATATACTTCAGAAGAGAAATAAATGTCAAAGGCTCAAAAAAATGCACACTAATTTCTGCTACTGATTTAGACTTCACTGTCAAGTATTTACATAGTTTAAGTGAAAGTAAAAATTATGCATTTGGTATGACTGGAATGGCATGTTTCCAAATGGTAATTCAATTCAAAAGCGTGCTTGAAATCTATTATGAATGCCTTAATAAGATTTCATTATTCGAACTCTTTCTTATCCATGTTGTGTTGCTGTAAGGCATTTTTAGCTCTTGACAGATTTTTCTGCCTAAGACTTTATAAATTTATGATTCCTATATTTACTATCTGTATTTACCATTCTTCTATTTATCATTAGACTCCTATGTGGTAAAAATTTACAAATTACACATTTACTATAATAATAGTATGTATGAAATAATTAAATTATAAATTTATACTTTCTATGATGTTGAGTTCATAAAAAGCCAGTTGCATGTAAACACATAAAATTAAAAATGAACAAGTTTACTTTGTCTAGAATTCGATGATTAAAGAGTAGCATCACCAAATATGATGTAATTTTTCTTGTTATGAAGCAGATGTTTGTTCAGCCCTTATTTTTATATTTTTGCCGCCTGTTCTAATATGAATGGCAAATGTTTTGGTAATATACATATAATGCAGTGATTCCTACAGCCAGGCGGACGGGCCATCACTCCACACACTCTACCTGTGCAGACAGGAACCAACAACTACTTTCTTGGCAATGTTTTCAGCATAAAATATGTTGTAATTAACCATACTCCTCATGCTGTCAACTAGATTTGTAGACTTGTTCATTCTACATGGTAAGGTATTATCACTTGTGAATACATTAATAAGAGCTTTCCAAGTACATGTAATATATATCCTCATGTATGTGCATATGGATATGTATATACACATGTGATTAAGACCTTTGAGCTTTCCAAGTAGGAACACACACACACACACACACACACACACACACACACACACACACACACACACGGATTGGCAATGCTCGACTGCAGAGAATTGCCTCACACATGTGGGAGGTCCTGAGTTCAATCCTCAGTCTGCCAAAATAATAATAATAGTAATTTTAACAACATGTTTATGTAGATGTTTATGGTAAACATACCATTCAAAACCCACCATCCTAGGTCAATTAGGAGTGCTGTCACAGTCAATGCATCTCGTGGTATGCACAAGGATTCAAACAAAAGTCACAGTGAAAAGATAAATCACCCACATATACCTGCTGTCTGCATGCAGGTTACATGGGCACCCAAAGACTTAGTTATTAGTTGCAAACACTCTCAGACTGTAGGCAGGTGTTCAATCTCAGCACCTCCAATCTTCTGTAATGCATGGTGTCTTCAGCCTCCGGTCTACTCTGCATGTTTCCTGGTCCCTCTTATGAAGGAGGGGTCAATCCATGACTAGTCTGTAGGAGCAGATTGTGTCTCCTCTGCTCAGGCCCAGGGTCCATCCTCGGTCGCTTCACCTGGGCGATGGCATCTAGAAAGCCTGTGCTCTCTACACTGTGGCCTTTCCCTCTCTGGTCCCAAGGAGCCCTGCAGAGAAAAGCCCTCTTTAACCTGGTGTCACATGTTTGCTTCAAATACACAGACACGAGATTTCCACTACCTGCATTCTTCCATTCTTGAATGACAGTGTGACAACGATGGATTACCAGTCATCCCCCTGTAGAACTTTTCAGGATGAGAGTACCCTAATCATTTATGTGAATTATTTATCCCTTCCTGGACTAAATTCTCTAACTTCAAACAGATAGACATGACCCCAATGATAGTGCTCCAGCCTAGTAATGTAAGGCCCTGAGTTCACACCCTAGAACTACCAGGGAAGAAAGGAAAGAGGGAAAGGAGGGAGAGACAGAGGGAAGGAGGAAGGGAAGGGAAGGGAAGGGAAGAGAAGGGAAGAGAGAGGAAGGAAGGTAGGAAGGAAGGAAGGAAGGAAGGAAGGAAGGAAGGAAGGAAGGAAGGAAGGAAGGAAGGAAGGAAGGAAGAAGGAAGATGTGGTATTAATGGAAGCTGAATGCACTTCAAGAAAACTGGTTCCATGCCAAGAGTTATCTGATTTTGTTTTACTCATTAGAAAATATACAAGTATTAAGTAAACACTAAAGAGAAAAATCTAAAATAATATAGATGATATCTAGATAGAAAAGGTGGATAGAGGAATAATATGTAGATAGGTAGGTAACTGTATATACAGGTGGATATTATATATAATAACTATAATCTTTGATATAAAATAATTGTTTTAGTGATGCTGGTGTTTGCACTCAGGGTGTTATATTTGCTAGGCAGGTGCTCTTGAGCCATGCTCCGCCTCTTTAGTTTTTGGTTTTTCTTTGCTTTAGGTTGTTTGTAAGATTGGGTCTTGGTTGTGGTATTCTTACTTATGCCTTTGTACAGTTAAGATTACAAAAACTCCCAGACATTAAAATGATTTTTTTCTATGCACAAAGTAGCTGTGGAGCCTATTCAACGAATTCTCTCAATAAGCAGATAGAAAACAATTCCTGTAACACTGAAGGTCACCATTAGATATTTGCTGTAAATCAGTGAGTAACAATACTTGTGTGGCCATCCAGGGCTTTCCATTTTCTAATTACTTCGTGTGAGACAGGACAGAGATTTCACTGAAGTATCTTGAAAAATTTATGTTACTAAAATTAGTTTTCTTCAGAGGCAGAGAAGACAAAGAGGAAAAATATAATAGGCCTCTTCCTAACTAGGTCTGAGACAAGACATGTAATGTATTTTTGTTGAAAACTTCAGTGGAATCAGAGAACGTTCTATCTGGTCACTTAAACCCATCCAGAAATGTATTTTCATTCCTAGAGGATCAGCAGCTCCAGCTTCCTAAGAAAGATAAAGAGGATGAAGCCGTAGTCAACCAGTTCTCCCTTCACTCCTCAGAAGGGACTGCATACAAAAGAAGCAAAAGAGTTAAGCCCATCTCAGGCAGACTGAAGAGGAGCCATTAAGCCCTGCTGGGCACGAGGAGGTGTGAAGAAACCCATCCAGTTAAGTGGACCCTGAATCAATAACGCTAACTGGCCAGGGTAAAGAACTGGGGTTTTCTTTTACTGATTGCCTGTGTTAACAAACATCAAAATGGATTTCTATAAGAAAAAAACAAAATACATACATGGTAGAAATAGATTCAAATCTGAAACTGCTGTATCCAAGGGGCACGGAGGCTCCGAGCTCATTCTCACCATGTGCCCCGTGGGCTGGGTTGGAGCAGCACCATCAGGACAGAGTCCCAAGTCACAGCCTCCGGAGGGACAAAGGATGCAGCGGGGAATGCAGGGGCTCCCTCTTACCTGGGGATTCTCCACTTGTCAATCTGCGTCCTCACTGGAGAATACCTGCAGCCCCACACCACGGTTCATCACTGCATTTCCTTTGTGAGTATGCACAGCCCTAGAACTTGAGTCACCCAACCTTCTCTTCCCTGCTGAGGTCCAATGGGCCAGGAGGCTGCCTATCTGTTCCCACTCTGTTATTGTCATCAATTGCTCTTTTCCTAGTTGTGTGATTTCTTGGTTTGAAATGAGCCCAGTCAGACTATGAGAGAGAGTGCTCTCTCTATGAAGTTCGCAGGCCAGCGAAGAGTGTGATGTGGAGGATATATACACCAGGTAGCTCTTATCCTAGCATGCCTGCGAGTTCAAGGCTGATGAACTATTTCTGTCAGGTATCTTTCAACAGGAAGAGACTCAACACAAGTTATGCATTGATCTGTTAATGACAATGTCAACAGGAGCCTGCGGGCAATGCATTCCTCCCAGGAATGACGATGCACACATCTTAAAGCCTTCCTGAACTTCCTGAAACTGCTCTTTCTTCCACTGAACACACAACACACAAAAACTGAGACTACCCAGGAATAGTCTGCTGTATTGTAAAAAAGAAATAGCTCTACAATGTAGGCTTTGTTTCCATAACCAAAATAATAAATCAACTCTACATATACATGCTTACAAAATGACATTGATTTAGATTCCTTTTACAATACAAAATGAACATTTCAATTATGGGCAATGGAAAGTGATGGATCTTTAAAAAGGCTAATCAAAGCTTTTAATGAATAATATTTCAGCCACTCGTGGATTTCAAAGACCTAGCAAAAAGATTTGCCTCTCCTTTTGAGGTAGGGCCTTTAGCTTTAAAAATTGGGGTCACAGAAAACCAGCCAGAGCGGGATGTCTCAGCCTGCTCGTTTCAGATAAAGTAGATAAAGGAAACATTAGGCTTCATTAAGTAGTGAAACATCCTTATTAATTTAAAAACTAAAGTCTTAGATATTGAAATGAGTCACATGAACACTACACTCAATTTGGCATGTAGATTAACAGGCAGAAAAATTATTTTATTCATTAAAGGAAAGTGATTAACTTTTAAAAATGATACTTCTTCTACCACAAGGAGGACTAAAGCCTGAAAACCAGGGTCTCTCTAGTGCCTTTCCTTTCTAAATTACATTAATGCAAGTATGAATAGAGCTGACAGATGAGAAGGAATTATTTTAATTATTATGCAAGTCTCCTCTACCCGACTTACTGTGATAGGAATGGAAGCATTTCCTGTATTCCTCACGGCCGTCACAGTAGCTGAGGAAAGGCTTCTTGGTGTTGAAAGGGCTGGGAATAACAGCACTACAAGTTGCAAAGGCGGAAAGTCCTACAGGAAGTGGCTACTCTAGGTTGCTCAGACTCTATGGTAGGAAGAATGCCCATTAGTATCTGAGAAAGAGCTCTTCCATGAATGTTCTAAGACACAGACACACACACAGGGGGTGGAGGGGGAGTACTGAATCATTAAAGAAGAGCAAACCAGTAGGAAGAGAGAGAAATGTCTGCTTATTCACAATTGGTATTTGGTTTCAATTTTCATAGAGTTCCTTACCTACTAGAATAAAATTAAAAAGCAGAAAGGTTCTAGCTAGCAAAGACATACATATGCTAAGCAACCCAAAACTTGTAAAATAGACTCCATGTTCCTATGAAATAATAAGCTTTTCGGTCACTTTCAATTTAGCCAGTATATTCCTATAGGCAGTTTAGCACCAAGAATGAAGTAACTTTCTCGTCTAATCTGAAAAGAATAGTTAGCTAGCTAGCTAGCGATCCATCCATCCCTATCTACTTTCTATTTATTTGCGTTTCAAATAGAACACCTAGGTTTGAACTCAGGCTGTTGCTCTTCGTTGGCAGGCAGTCTATCAATTGAGCCTCATTCCAGCCCTTTTCTTTCTTTAGTTATTTTTAGAATAGGGACTTGTGCTTTTGTCGAGGGCCAGCATCAGATTGCAGCGTTCCTGCTTACGTAGCTGGGATTGCAGGTATACACTGCTATGCCGAGCTGTAAAACGAATGTCTTTAACGTTCTAAATTGAATGGCACATAAACATAAATTTATTTTTGCTGCAATTCTTTCCATCCACTGTGCCCTATTGAAAGTATCATGTCACATTCTATTTATAACCCAAGGCATGCCCTTTGTTCTCTGATAATTTTCAGTTGTTAAGAAGTAGGCAATAGATGAAACTCTCCATCTGCTGTTTGATTGACATTTGCCACCCTTCCCCCACCCATCCCCCCCCGCCCCTGTCTCCCCTCCAGTGTGAGCTTCAAGGGACGTGAATGACTAGGGATTGAGCAATTTCCTTTTTAATTTTTTTCAAAGACCTGGTGCACAAAGATGTGTGCTGGTTCACGATGGCTCCCAATACTATAGCAAAACTTTACTTTTCTGGAGTTGAATCTGAGGAAAGGATGCAGGGAACAAACACAGACTTATTTCCTTCTTTTACTACTCTGGAAGAAGAGAAGTTCCAAGCACTGGATGGCATCTGAGCTCTTCCCAGAGTCCTTTGGGGCTTCTCCCCTGACAGCTCCCAGACAGTCATTGTCTTACTGCCACTGTCTGAAGACAAGATGGCTTCCCAAACCAAGGTCGTACACCTGCATCATTGTCCCTCATTCACATTCCTGTCTCTTGGAAGATCCTCACCTTGACCTGAGTATGTGTCAAGTTGTAGGTCCTGACCAAGACATTTCTTAGCATACCAGTGTGTCTTTATGTGCTACAAGCAACCTGCTGTCCAGCATCAATGTGCTCACGTGGTAAGTCATCTCATCTCAAAAAGATGAGATGTATTATTACCTTTAAGAAGTTTTAATGTAAGTTCAGGTAGTTGAATTAATTATTAAAGGGACATATAAATATTTTAGATGTTTTCAGAATATTTCATGCTTGAAATGTTTTAAGAGTAGTAGAGCCCTCATTTCCATAGGATACTTTAATCAAAGATATGTAAATAATGAACAACATAAGTTCTTTCCACTATCAACTATATTCATAATTTTGACATTCATTTTGTTATTTCAAAACTTAAACACATTTTTCAAAAGTAAAATAAAACAATTTCTTTGTGGTATCATATAGTAGTTTTAGCTTTAGAAAATGTGCATGAATGTGATACCATGTTCATAAGTTATCACTAAAAATGGAAACATATCTTTGGTTTGAAAGTTATTTTCAGACAGGTTATTGCTACTATTAATTATGTTAGTTTTTCCACATCAAGCGGTATATATTTTTTGATGAATAGAAAAGTATTTGGCTATAATAATGTGTCAACAAAATAGGATGGAACACCTCATTAGTCTAGATTCTGCACAATTAAATGAGTTCTGAGTGTGCCAATTTAGTAATAACTTTTAAAACGGACCTGTTCCCTCTTGATTTGTGTCTAAATTTATTAGCGGTTCTGATAATTAAGATCAGGTCACACTGCGCACTCATGAGAGACTAGACAGATGCAAAGGGACGGCTTAATCACATTAGTGTCATCCTTCACTCGCCATCATTTATGGGATTTTAAGTATTTTTATTGAATTATAGGATATCTGTATGTAAGAGTGCTAGATACCCTTTACTCCTCTTGGGAAAAAAAAATGACAATTCTATTTTAACTAAGACCACAGTGGTAGAAGGCTCTCTGTTTTCCCCTTTTATTGCCTTTGGTGAAAAGGATGCCAAGGCTAATGAAAAAATTACTAGAAGAATGTTTTAAGTCACATCCTATGAAATTTTATTCACAAATCATTTTCCTAACAAATAGCTCATCATCAAATCCTTGAGAATATCAGTAATGACTATGTTACAGATAAACAAGTAGGAAAAATAAATTAAGGGTAACAGTTCTGTTATCTCAAACTCTGAAAACTGGACACTAGTGATCACACTTTTCAACTGGAGTTTTGGACACAGAGAGGCTCAATACCTACCTAATGAAGTGAACCATACAATTAAGGTATTGTCTTGCTTCAAGCTACCAGCCCCCCCCTGACAAACAAAGAAACATAGTGACTCACTGCTTCATTTGAAACTAAGTACAATATGACACTTTTGATCTAGGCACAACTTAAGTACCACTAAATCCACAGATGTCCAAGACCCCCACGCAGTACTCTGTCCTCCAGGCCTTGTCTCACGGCTGAGAACCTGTCACAGCGATTCTTGGAACCCTTGTATCTGACCATGAGTGCAGTCTTCACACCTGAATGTCTACAGAATCTACCAGAGATGAGTAAACTTGAATGAGATATCCCAATATTATTGTCACATCAGATAATCATGTACCTATGAGACACAATACTACACACTGTCATTACTATTCTAACTATATCTTCTGAAGTAATGCCATTTCCATGTTTTCATCTGCCTATTAAAGATAGTGCTATGGAATAAATTTAGTGGTTGAGCTTACACAATTAGGACTTCAATTAAAGTATATGTCACCTGATGGATGCCAATAATCTTTCTGTATTTGTACATAAACACAGGAACTAAATGATGGGTTGCGTTCTCAAGTACCTCCAATACGAGAGGCAGACAGTTTACACAGATCTACGAAGTTAGTGCTTTCTTCATAGACTCTTCAAATAGAAATTGATGTACTGATGTTTCTTACAGAAAAGATTGTATATTTCATATATTCAGAAAAAATTATTCCTACACATTTGGTAAAATAGCTTAAAAGATGTTTCACAGTTGACTAAATATAATCAGTAACACGAATGTCACAAAATGTTTGGTAGATGATGGGTTACTCGAATATTTTAATAGTGCTGGAGTAAAACTGAAAGATAACATGTATGTTGAGTCTTCTACAGTTAAATGGGGAAATAATTTTTTCAAATGAAAGTCAGAAAAGAATAGTCATTGCTTACTTAAAGAGCTGGTTTGACTAAAATAAACCATTTTTATGTATCTTAGTATAATGTCAGTAAAAGGCAAGCTTACTTCTTTCCAAGAAGATTCTAGGCAAAACTAGGAGATCTTAATGAAGTTTCTCAAGAAAGTGCTATAGGCAATGTTGAACAGCAGAGACAACATTGAATTTTTCTGCTCGAAAGCAAAGCTGTTTGCTGTAATACATTTTATTCTGTCTCCTCTTTTTTTATATTTCTAATGAATGTCAAAGTACTTTGTTTTGAATTACCTCCTTATTGGAAAAATTGCAGAATACCAAGTAGGAAATTGTAATCAACATGAGAACATTTCTACAAGGTACAATCTTTAATGTTTAGGTTTACTGTGATAATAGATACTAATTCTGGGTAAGATCAATGTTTTTGTTTCTCCAACTTTCCTCGGGAAAATAAGATTCAACTGTGATTCCCCCCATTTACCACAATTTCTTTTTTTTCTGTAATTGATTGAACATGTTATAAAAATACTTTTACTGTTATAATACAAAAAATAAAATGCTGAGGTACATAAATGCTACTATTTATGACTTAGAATCTCTCTTCAGAAGAGATTTACTCAGTTGTTTTTTTTTTTGTATGTTCCAATCAGTGCAAATTTGGCCAACTAGAACTCACAAGTGAAATAGCTACTAGGTTTTTCTTTGACTTGGGTACTACTATAGTATTCAAAAGTTAAACATATATAGTCTTTAATATCTGAAATGGACACTTTAGTATTTAGTAATATCACATCCTCAAATGCTACTTTTCAAGTTTTTTTTCTTGTGAATAAGCTGTAATATCTCTAGGATATTCTATCTTTTTAAGAAGTACCAGACTGCATTTGCTTTTACTTTTATTTTACCTTATTTCTAATCTTCAAATAGTTTTGTACAAAGGGGTTTCATTTTAACATATCTATTTAGTTTTATTTTTTTACCAAGTTTACTCTAGCTCTAAATACACTGTAAAATGTTGCTTTGAGAAACTTTTAAAACTACCTTCGTTATGCCATGAAAAAATATTTTCTTGCCAACAGAGTACTGAATTTCCCAAGGGAGTTGTTTATATGTTGATTTAAAAAAGTAATATTGAAAACATTTTGTTACATTCTTCAATGAACAGACCCTTAGAATGTATTAAACCATATAGAAAACTCATCCAGCAGCAAATTCAAATTGCTAGTAGGCAAATATTTCATTTAAAAGATCTAAGCACATATTTTCTGAACGCATATAGATAAAAATAATCAATTTTATTTACAGCATATTAAAATAGCCTAAAATTGCCTTTAACCAAAAATTTAGTATCAAAATTATTCAACTTTTCAAAAACTTTTCTCTTCTCCTTCAATCTTTAGGGAGCATATTACCTTTAGAATTATACACACATTATTACATGGTCTCAAAGGAAAAACTGCTGAAGGAAGAATTGGAGGTGAGCAAGAGCAGGAGAGAGGAAGGGAGAGGAGGAGAGAAAGGGAGAGAAGAGACAGAGAAAGAGGGAGGAAGAGAAAAGGGGAGAAGAAAGAGACAGTGAGCGAGGGAGGACGAAAGAGGGAAGACAGAAGGAGAGAAGGGGAAAGAGGGAGAAATGGAGGGCAGAAAGAGAAAGAAGACAGAAGAGAGAGGAAAGGAAAAATGAATAAAACACCCCTTCCTCCAGTGCACTCCCATAATGAAGGCCGTATTGACATATGGATATAAACATTATTTTGCAATAAATTTTCATTCCCTAAAATTCCTATTTCAATGAGGTTTCTCATGATATTCTGGGGTGTGTGAGTGTGTGTGTGTGTGTGTGTGTGAGTGTAAGTGTGTGAGTGTGTTTGTGTTCGCGCACACACGTGCACATGCATGTGGTATTGGGGCTTGAGCCCAGGACCTCGGTCCCTGTGCTTTCCGGTCTCTGGTCAAGGCCAGAGCTTTACCATTTGAGCCACATGTCTACTTCTGGCTTTTTTTTTTTTTTTTTGGTCGTGGGGCTTGAACTCTGGGCCTTGGCGCTGTCCCTCAGCTCTTCAGCTCAAGGCAAGCGCTCTACCACTTGAGCTACAGCGCCACTTCCAGTTTTCTGGTCGTTTATTGGAGATAGGAGTCTCACGGTCTCTCCTGCCCGGGCTGCCTTTGAACCGCGATCCTCAGATCTCAGCCTCCAGAGTAGCTAGGATTACAGGCGTGAGCCACCAGCGCCCGGCTACTTCTGGCTTTTTGATGGTTAACTGAAGACAAAGAATCTCACAAACTTCCCTATCCGCACTGGCTTCAAACCACAGTCTCATATCTCAGCCTCCTGAGTAGCTAGGGTGACAGGGTGAGCCACCAGAACCTGGTCTCATGGTACGTATTTTACTCAGGAAGAATAATACAACCAGAAAGAAAAGCACCATTGGGTCAGAAATCTAACTTTTTAGTTATGTTTTTTCCTTCTTTTGAACAGAATCTGTTAATAGCACGCAGGGGTTTTGTGGTGATTTCATATATGCATATAATGTACTGAGATCCAGTTCATCCCTTCCTGATCTCCTCCACTAAAAAGTGTCTTCCGGTTTTAGGATCCTCCTTTCACACGTGTAGAAAAAATACTTCCCTCATGTTCATCCTTTTCTCATCCTCCTTTCCTTCCATCCTCCCACTGTTTCCTGCCTGAAAGGAACTCTCCAAGTTTACCTCTGTGTCGTTCAGGGAGCTAGATTCCTCACAGAAGAGAGACTGTATGATATACATCTCTCTGAACCTGGCATATTTCATGCCATGTAATGATTTCCAGCTCTGCCCATTTTCCTGCAACTGATAACCACCATCACCACTGCATGGATGCCTACCCTGATTCTACAGTTTGACTGTTGTGAATACCCCTGCTATAAATATAAGCATTTGGGTGCCTCTATTATATGCAGTTTTTAACGTTTTTTTTTTCAGGCCCAGCAATGGTGCAACAGGATATGGTAGTTCTAATTTTAATTTCAGGAACCTCCATACTGATTTCCACAGTGGCAGCAGCACTAGTTTACTTTTCCACCAACGGTGTATAAAGGTTCTTTTTACTATGTCCCTGCTAACATTCGTTGTTGTGTCTTATCTTGGTGACTGGCATTCTAACTGCCGTGGGATATAACCTCAGTGTAGGTTTGATTTCCAGCTTCTTTATGGTTAATTGTGTTTGCCATTCATATTTGTTCTTGTAAGAATTGTCTGTTCAATTCATTAGCTCATTTATTTACTGGATTATTTGGTTTGGGGGAACTTTGAGGGGCTCTTTGCATACTAGATACTGATTCTTTTATCTGATGAATAGCTAGCAATGATTTTTCTCCCTTTCTATAGGTAGTCTCTTGGTTCTAGTGATAATTTCCTTTAAAAACATTCATTTTAGAGCCAAGGGAAGAACACCAAACCTTCATTAGAAGCTAGATGAAGGTAAACATTAGGATGATTGCTACCCACAAGGGCTGCTGCTTCTTCTGCTGTGATGAATGGATGGAGAGAGAAAGGGAGAGAAAATGGAGAGCAGGAGGTCTCAGATGTTTGTGATCTTCATTTTCCTAATGCATTATTGAGGCTAAACTTCCAGTTTGTGGTGACAGGAAAGCCCATATAGATGGATGGAAGCTAAACTCAAGGGAATGTCTCATGCTTTCTCCCTAGTGGGTTTCACAACAAGATATATGAGTCAGAGCAATTTTACATAGCTCCATAGACTGTTTAGGTAGAGAAATGACATGCAGCATTGATTCCCTTTTTTTTTCTGTTTTATGAGACAAATCCCAAATCTATGCATATCATCCACTGAAGACAGTGGGGTTGCCAGGAGGCCATGCATTGAGAAGCTCATCATTCGCAGAGCATAGATTTCATGGTGGGTAGAAGGATGGAGCCCGGTGCAAAATACAGCAGGAGTTTTCAACAGCTGGGGAAGGTAGGAGAATGTGAATAAATAAGGACTATCGAGTCTTGAATAAGACAGGAGTCATTCTAGTTTCCAGGATATACCAGCAAACATAATTTCATTGTTGTAATTATGGAAATTAATTTGATATATGCAGCACAATTTTATTTAGCCTTTTGAGTTTTAACTAAAATCATCTTATAAGTAGGCTATAATTAGAGTTACCAGATGGAACAAATACACATGCAAATCTTATATTCAACACAGTTTAGGGAAATTCATTGATTCTCTCAAATTAAAATGCAAGCTTATCCTATATTCTATATGACTAGTATATTTATAATAATGTGGCAAGTTCTAACTTTATTCGCTCATTTTTAAGAAGTAAGATGAAGATGAAGTGAGGGAAGATGAAGAATATTAATTTTTCCAAAGTAGATTTGTAATCATTACACATTTCACTATGCAATATGACAGAAGCGCAAAATACGTTCTTCCCTCCGAGTTGTATATTAATATCACCATGGGACAGAAGAAGCAAATGTTTGCAATTGTTTTTGAGAGGAGAGCACTAGCAATCCCTTCCAAGCAGAAAGAAACAGGGCATAAGACAATATGGTGCGATTAACCTGTGCTTGCAATTCTATGTTTCTTATAAAAAGAGTTCCTTAATTCAATAATTTCCCTCTGGGTTGTGACAAAGGACAATGACGGGGAAAAATAAAAAGAAGTGTTTCTTAAGAAGAAATAATAGGACCAGATGTGCCCAGAAGCACGTGTGTGCATACGCATGTTCAAATAATTATCTTGAGAAAAACAAGGAAGATGAAGAAATCAAAGGTTCTAGCCGCGGCGGAAGGCCCAGCTTTCTTGCAGGACTGAGAGCAAAGATGTCAGACGTGAGTCCGGGTGAGCAACTACAGGGGCCTAGCACAGGGCAGCAGAGTTCAAGGCTGGGTTCAAGGCCGTCTACCAATAACCCAAAGCCCCAAGCAGAGGCGTTTTCCACAGAAACTTTAGACCAAAGGACGTAAGTCCTATGCGCATCATTTGTTTAAAGGACAGAGAGTCCCCGGAGCTCCGCTCACTGTGGAGAGCCGCTGCCCCGTGCCAGCAAGTGGGAGCTTCACTCTGTGCACAGCGTGCACCTGGTTGAGCCCCTGAAATAATTAGGCAGGTCCATCTGCTGCCGCCATCACGCTTTAGCCTCCAGGGAGCAGGTATTTTAAGTTGTTTTCTGACATTGATTCCTAACTTCTCCTAATTAAGAATAGCTCATTTCCTAAGTGAGGCTACACGGTGGTTGTCTTAAACGTAAAACAGAGTTTTTTCTGCACATGGTATCCACCTAACAGAAGGGTTGGTAATGGGGTTGAGGAGAGCAATGCATTAAAAACTGATTCTAGTATCTATTGATAAAGTCTCCCTCATCAACATTCTAAATGAAGTTAAACACCATAGAATGGAGGCAGCTAGGGAATAAGAAACATGGTTCTTTGAAAACTTGTCATGGGAAATACAGGAAACAGGGGCGAGGCAAGGCAGCTGCAGTTTGCTCCTCACCCACAAGCTACTCTGTGTTTGAACAGAGCAGAACAAAGACAATCCTTGTGTTCACGCATTCATATGCACCAATACCTCAAAAGGTCCCCCAATTCCTTTCTCTTCTATCCCTGCAACCCTCTTTCCAGCAGCCAGAGAGAGATCTCTAGGAAAACACAAATCAGATAGGAACAACGCCTTCCTTACAACTGTCCAGTGTCTTCCCAGAGCACTTCACATCTAAATATTGTGTTCATTATTTTACAGTACCTATAAACTTCCCATTGACCTTTCCCACTTCCTGACCAGACTGGCTTCATTTTGTTCCTAAAACAAAACAACAACAAGAAAAGCACATCATACCTAAGCTCAGGACGCCCTTCCAGGGTGTCTGAGCTCCCCGCTGGCTGGGAACGGAGAGGCAGCTTCCTTGGAAGAGCTGTTGTGTCTACACACTCCACAGGAAGTAGCTCCTAACCCCACTAAAGTACACGCCTGAAAATCCTCACGCCACCTCTACCTTCGTCCATTCCTTTCTTTGTGTGCCAGGTACTCGACCTCTGGGTTGCTCCAAAGTCACTGCCAATAGCTGCTGGTTAAATAAACAAATCCGAGTTCTAGAAATTGCTTTCTACCTTGGTACAAGCATTGTTTCCAGCATTCTAGAATAATTCATACATGTGTCTTCAGGTAGATTCCAAAGGGGAAAAAATGGAACATCTTTATCAATTTTTAAATTTTCTTATCTTATAGACTCCTGAAATTAAAATGACTTGATTTTTATAACAATGTATTATTTCAAGAAGAGAATAAAAAGCTTACTTATACTTGTGTAACTCTGATACATCAAATAATAAGAAATCTTATCTACCCTGTGGAATAATCAATACTTAGCAGACATTAGAGTTATAACTCTGTATGTCTAGTACTGGTCCAGGAGGGTTTTCCATATACTTTCTTGCTGTCTTCTGTTGTATGTTTCTTTTTGCTGTTATTTAGACAATTTGAACAATATAAAATTTTTTCACATCCTACCCAAAACCTAGCCTTTTAATTATAAACATCTGACCTATTATAGGTAGAAGACATCTTCAAACGAATGTACCTACTTTCTCTACACAATTCCAAGTAATTATAAAATTCCAGGGCAGCTAGCTCTGAGTGTGCCCTAGGGGTGTGTGTGTGTGTGTGTGTACTTCTAACTTGCCACTTTTATTCAGAAGAGTGAGTCTGAATAGTATTCAAGCTGATGTCTTTATATTTCGATTTCTTTTCCACACGAGTCCAGCTTGCATGCAAGAAGGCCATCATTTAGACCTGTGATTATTATCATACCATTATCTGAATTTGAAACCACAAATGGCTCTGCATCTTACTGCATATCACATAAACTATGAAATCCTTGGGGCCTTTTTATTTCTAAATCTCTGCTCAATTACCTCCTACTTTCTGAATAGCACAAAGTGGAAGACCGACATGTGGGAATGCAGATATCAAATACCCTCACACCACCACCGACATGCATGCTCTCTCACACAGGACCAGTGCCTCACCAGCAATTAGGTGTATTACACGTGGCTTCAAAGTATGGGGTTTATGGTCATAAGTTCTGAGTGTTTCAAATGCTATGTGGAGCAGAATTGAATGGAAGTTCCTGCTCTGCCATATGATTCTCTCTGATTAAATAGAAATTCGTAAGCTTTCCTAGTGAAAGTCTAGAAATATTTACAGCCTACAAAGAAAGCAATTCCGCTGTAATAGGAACTATCAAATTGCTATCACCAGACATGACAACTGGTGTCAAGGCCGAAAGACAGAGGATGGTACGCGGATGGTGGTTCTAACGGGATACATGGAGGATGGATGAGGGGTACAGTGCAAAAGGAAAGGACTTTCATTCTGTTTGTAAATGTAATACATTGAAATGTAGACAATCTAGCGTAGCACAGTGACTCACAGCACACACAGGAAGATGCTCTGGTCCACCTTGTCTTTCCCGCCCCTTGCTCATTCCTTCTAACACAGATATGAACCATACTGTCCAAGATTAGGTGTACAGTCACCTCATGAGAAAACCTAACACCAATGAAACAGAAACCTGGAGATTCACACCTACTGCTGGGGTAACTCTGCTGATCTAGTTCATGCAGGATTTTTATTTTTCATTAAAAGATAACAAGAAATCACATAATATGATGACATCTATATCATCATCCACAAACATGCTAAGTTATTTAATTTATTCAACATTGTGAGCCCTGTACAAGTCAAGGACAAGTTAGGGAAGAATATTATATTTCCTTGGGATAATGAGTTGGAAATTACTTCCTTATATTTTACTTTGTGTAAAGGAGAACTATCACACACATTCCTTCTAAAAAATATTCCGACTTAGCTGTTAAGAGCATTAATTCATGTTACTCATTCTGCTTTTCTCTCTAATTTTGTCTTTGTCTTTGTCTGGGTGTGCATATGTGTGTGTGTGTGTGTGTGTGTGTGCGTGCACGCATGCGTGCAACACCAGTCCTAGGGCTTGAGCTTGAGCTTCTCCCTGTTCTTTTTGCTCAGCCACAGCTCCACTTCTGGGTTTTTGGTGGCTGAAGATGGAGGTGGTCTCACAGTTTTTCCTGTCTGGCTTTGAACTGCAATCCTCAGATTTCAGTCTCCAGGATTGGCCGGATTACCAGTATGAGCCACCAGCTCACAGCTCCATTTTGTCTTTCAAAAATGGTCCTGTGGACTGTCAAAACTTTAGGAATTATTGTGAAATCCATTTACTGGCTAAAGCTGTGTCACAAAATTTTTTAAAAAATCATTTTCTCTTTATTTAAATGAAGAACGCATTGTTCAATTTCTGCTGTTACTTTATATTCCAAGAAAGTTAAATTTTCTCTTATCCGAGATAGAAATAAACATACCACATACGCACAAGCACACACACACACACACACACACACAAATCAATGGACAAATTTTTACTTGTGTTTACTTGTGTGCATATGTTTGTGTAAACTTGTTTCAGGTAACTGGGTTCAACGAATTTTTTACTTTAAGGACATATACCTGAATTGAAAGAGCTAAGTGTTAGCTCCAACTGGCTTAACAGCCAACTAATTTAGATAAGGGAGCTGGTGGGAAATGTAAATTATTCCAAATAAAAGTTTATTAAAAGTACCTATGAAAAGTATTTTAAAATTGTGATCTAAAATTTTAAAATAAAGGGTTTTTTCTATTCTTTTTGTCTCCGAAACAGATCCATCAACTATTCCCTTATTTGCAATAACTAGTATATGTCTAGGACAAGCAGAAAAGTTGAAAAGGTATGTACATATGACCATATAAGATGATGTTAAGCAAAATGAACCACGAGATAGGGACACAAGTGTTTTTTTTTCTTGCTTGCTATTGTTTTTAATGTATTTATAATGTACAATGTGATTTTTTTTTGTTTCTTTGTATGTTCATCTCCCACGGTATAACCCCTGTTTTCACTCTATTTGATTCTGGTGTCCTGCATCTTGTATATACACTTTTCTAATTTGGGGAGGAGAAGGGAAATAACAAAATGTTTAAATAAGGATACAGGTTGACCCATTGTAACAATGAGATGTACAAGACACTATGTTGAAAATGAACTTTACAACTTCAGGCTTGGGGGGGAGCAAAGGGGAGGAGAAGTTGGGGAGGTGGGGAAGGAAGGATGGGGAAAAACAAAGGAGGGGGAACAGTGTTCGACAGGAAATGGACTCATTACCTTACCCCTCTGTACAGCATCTTTACAACAAAAACTATATATATATATATATATATATATATATATATATATATATATATATAAAACTATTTCAACTGTCAGTACTTTCCAGGGCTAATTTTAAGTACCCAGCTTAATTTTATGCAATAATGTTACACTTTGAGCGCTCTCTGTAGCTGGTACCAGTCATTAATTATCTCAAGTTGCAATCATTTTATCAACTAATATGAGAACATCCAAAGAATCTTTGGTACAGAATTCTATAGATGAAATATGTCAACTATGTCATAGATGGTTTTCCTTTATTCAGTGGTTCATGTAAAAATCTTCACTGAATATCTCTTAAACTGGAGAGAAGCATTTTTATATATCAGCTTTCTCATATCGTAAACAAACATAAAGTCCTATTGAAAAATCATATTGCTGTCAATAGATTGTCAGCATGTCTGTGGATAAAGATGTGGACAGCAGCAGGCATCTATACACCTTCAAGACCAGGAAGTAGGCCATGGTAATAGAAACAGAAAAATAAACAGGCCCCCTCTGCACGCACGCATGCGTGTGTGCATGCGCGCGCGCGCACACACACACACACATTCACTGAGCTACAGGTCTTATTCACAGTCTCCTGAGATAAAGCTTTCATGGGTTTAGAAAATGTCAATTTCACATCCAGCTTGGTGACAAATTACTGGAATTCACATTGATTAGATGCTTTCTTCCCGTGATTCTGTCATTAGGTGAAAACAACACTTGTGCTTTTGTCACTATCATATTAATTGTGCTATAATTTACAAGAATATTTCAAGTCCAGGACAAACTATGCCCTTCAGAAATGGTCACGTGTGTAGATCGTCTCTACCCTTTCTCTATTAGGCTCCAGATTTCCAATGCTAGAAACGCATAAGGGAGGTACTTAGGAAACAAAATATTGACAAGGTCTATAGTAAATACTATTTTTCAAAATAAAGGGGCACTAATTACAACATCCATTATTTAGGGTTTATTGAGTATCAGTAGGATGCTAAGGACTATCCTGACAAAATTGACACAAAGGCCTCACATCTTAGTAAGAGAGAAAATACAGCTGAAGTTAGCACACATTGACACATTCAGCTATGTACACATTCAAACATATTCACTCTCAAACACCAACGTTCACAGCATATACACACAAATACACACATTCACACATAAAAGCCAACTCAAATACAAACATTCACACTCACATACAAAACTTACCATGTGCACACATTTTCATACATTTAGACTTATGGACTCAAACAGATATTAACAAATACAGAAACACACAGCATTCACATACACAGACACATTCAGACACATGAGCACATGCCCTCACAAGTAAGCATGGACGTATTCACCGACACAGAAGCGCAGACTCAGATACACATGCTCACACACAGCAACACGTAAAAGCATGCAGACACAGACACATGGACAGAAGTGCATGCACATGGACACACTAACACTTTCTCACACAACACACACACACACACACACACACACACACACACACACACACACACACGAGGAGATAATTTCCCGGTGCTGGATAAGAACCAGAAATTGTGCAGTGGACTTCTTTTTCAAGTACCTCATTTGGTAAGAGGTAACCTTAATGCTTCAGTTAGTTTAATGACAAACTTCAGTGTTTCCACTAAGAGAACACATTCCTAAGAGGGAAGGGACAGGAAAGGGGATACTTGCGGGGGGGGGGGGGGCAATAGGACTAACACATCTCTTGGGTCTAAGAGCTCAGGAGGAGCTCTCAGGAGGAGAGAGGTGAGAGCTAGGTGGTGGGGTGTTGCTAAGCTCTGAGGGTCGGCTCTCCCTAGGAGGCTGTGTTGACCCCTTGTTTCCATGGTGATGGCTCTGGGAAGTAACTAAGTATGCGGAGGCAGGGCCTTCATGATTGGGATCCAGAGGTATACATCTGGATTGTTTAGAAGCCACATCACAATGTAGGATACTCTGCTATAGAAGTTACAATGGACTAAAACAGCAGCTCCACCCAGAATGCTTTGCCATAGTCTAAACTCCAAGAAATTATTTTGAAGTCACTGCTGAAGGTCCTCACAAACACGCAGACACCTCATCCCTCCCAGCACAAAGGATTTTAATGGTCAGACTCTTCTTGATGACTTGAGTCACTTGGGCATGCAGGGAAAATAATTGTTCTGACTCCCTAGAGAAGCTACCTTTCCAGCGCTTAAATGCTATTAATCTGGATTTGCTGAGTTCTGCACAGATTTGAGGGCTTCACAATCCTCTAGCCGAAGGATTAATCAGTTAATACCATATACCAATGGTATATAAAAACATTGTTATAGCCAAATCAATTCATTGAAGCTTTTTACATAAAAACAAAGAATAAAAATCTAGCACAAACAGGACAGGGGCTCTCTATCATTGACAAGAATGCACTGAATAAATAGACCTGTAAATCCTTGTGATATTTGGAATTGTAATACCAAGCCAGACAAGGGCAATAATATAATCAAAATATTCATGGAAAGCTGATGTTTTGAGATACAGTTTGTAAATACTCTTAACCTTCATAGCACAAGTGGAAGTTTAAGACCACACACACACACACACACACACACACACACAGAGAGAGAGAATAGGATGGTTTATGCAAGAAATAACCAGCCTTTCATGTGGTTTGTGAATAATTTCTATCTGATAAGATTCCTTGTAGATTTGGACAATCCACAAACAACCTTCTTATAAACCTTATATATAAATCTTCTTATAAACCTCATCATAGTGAGCCATAGGGAAGAATAAATAGCTTGGGGAGTACAGAGGCACACGGGAAGTCGCAGCTCCCTTGAGAAGGCCGAGTAAGAGCTCCCAGTCCGAAGGGATGCCCGACTCACATGAAAAGAGCCACCAGCAACGGACCAGACAAGGTTCATGGAAAAATATTCCAGGCAGAAGTAAGTGGCTAGAGTCGAGGAAGGGTCAGAGAGATGCTATGTGATGCTCTCTCTCTGGGGCTTAAAGGGCTATGCAGGAGAGGCCCTGGGGGGTGAGTCTCTGTGCTGTTCCTGATGGTACTTGTGGTATCAGATGCCTGATGGTCATCAAGTATAAGAAAAGGAGAACAGGCTCATGCCTGTAATCCTAGCTACTCAGGAGGGTGAGATCTGAGAAGCCTGGTTCCTAGACCTTTCCGGGCCGGAAAAAAAAATCCTTGAGATTCTTATCTCCAACGAACCACCAGCAAGCCAGAAGTGATGCTGTGGCTTAAAGTGGTAAAGTGCTGGCCTTGAGCAAAAGAGTTCAGGGACAGATCCCAGGCCCTGAGTTCAAGCCCCATGAATGACAAAAAGCAAAATTTTGAGAAGACACACTTTAAATATCCAACAAAGATTAGCTGTTGATTACTATTGTATTATTAGTTAGATAATACAAGGTCCAAAGAGATTAAGAAAAAAGACCCTATGAAATATATTTAAAACAACAAGTAGAAACCATTCAGAACAACTGATGAGCTGCAGCAAATATAAAAGGTGAATTTTACGTGAAAATGAAGTTTAATATGCTGAGTTTGGAATCCATTAACAGACATGGTAACTTAATAAAAAATTATTGTTGAAATGTACAACTAGAATTAAAAATGTTTCATTATCAAAAGTGGATAAAACTATATTTTGCCCTGGTGGTTGTTAACTACAATAGTTGAATAATAAGCTTATTTTTATACAGTAGAAATAAAATTTGAAAACCTGTAGCTCCTGTATTTCTGATTTACAATCCTTAAAACCTACTCTAACTCCTGGCTTTTAATTCTGATACACTAGAGTCAATGTAGAAAGCTCCTTGGAGAACTGACATTTCCAACTAGTTTGCTCATGCTTTTCTTTTGAGGAAAAAAGGTACATGTTGTCATTATGTGCATGGATATAAAAAGATAAATGAGTTCAAATTTCCCATAATTTAGCTTTCTGAATATAAATCAGAAGTCATTTGCCAATACAGCTGCAGGTAATTTTACTGACAGGGAAAGTTGCCAATATTTTACATTTTACGCTGTGGCATTTACCCCAAAGCACTTGATGCTCTTCATGGGCTGTCAAATAAAATACTGCGTATCTATGGACCTTACCTCATAGCCCCATGCAAAACCTTCCACACTGATTCAGTGTCTGTCACTGTAAATGTGTGTCACCAGAGTTCTGTGTCCTGCACAATTCCAAACAGGGAGAAGAGTAGGAAGGAGACTGAGTCAGAAAATGATCTCATTCAGATATTTTACAGAATGGCTTATTCACATGCATTCATATTCATATTTATGTCTGGTTGCATTTTATTTTTTTAACATATGCACAGAATGAATTTACAGACTCAGTGTAGCAAAGGTTTTGCTTTGATATAAGAAATAAAATGGATCTTTTTTTTAAAACACAGCAAGCATATCGCCCAGGAACGTATTGCAGTCCCAGAATACACTGCAAAGATTGACAAAGGCATACTGATTAGTTCCTGTTCTTTCTTCCATGGTATTATGGATCCTTACACAATAGTGAATATCAGTTTGGATTTGTTTTCATCACAAGTACTTAAAGCTCAATGTTGAATGCATTCTGCAATAGAGGCAGACGCATACAAGTACCAGGCAAAACCTAATAAATCTAAATGGATAGGGATGGCCAGGATGTCGGCTGGCAAGTTTTCTAGTGCTGATTGCCAGCACAAAAGAATCTGGTGCTATTATCAAAGAGCTGTGGTTGTAGGCCTTTTGAGTGTGTGGTTCTTGTGATTGAACTCACAGTCTAATGTTTGCCAGGCCACTGCTCTACCATTTGGGCCATAACCCATCCCATTTTTACCTTAGTTTTTGTTTTTTGTGTAGTTGGGGTTTTTTGTTTTTTTTAGATTTCTGGATATTGTCTCTTGCCTTCATCCAGGCCAGCCTTGTGACAAAGATCCCCTTACCTCTGCCTCCTGAGCATCTGGGATTATAGACAGGCACTACCAGATCTATATGGCCTGTTGAGAGAGGATTTCTCTAGCTTTGGGGGCTAGATGCACTGGAACTGCAATCTTCTTATCTCTGCCTCCCAGCAGCTGAGATTAAAGATGTGTGTGCTTTGCTCGGTCTGACAGCTTCCTGAATGAGGATTTGGATTCCATTCATCTGAATCACAACGTTCTTAGGGTTAAGATAACCTTTGCCAAAAGCACTGAAAAGGCCACAGAAGCTTGTAGCCAAGGAGAGTTGCAACAAGGGAGAAAAACTGTATCTTGGGAGAAAGACACTGAAAGTAAAAGAATGTGGGGAAAGAAGGGATTTATAAGTCGGTTTGTTCTGGAGAACCAGGAAGGGGAGGCACACATTCAGGGCTGTACATGTGTTCTAGAAAGGGCAGGGAATAACCCCAGCTTTCCCCAGGGCCTCAGTCTGGAGATGCAAGTAGGAAGTGAGGGAAGCACGGAAGCAGTCAAAAGAAAGCAATCTAGGAAAAGTAGGATGGTCATCAATGAAGGAAAGCACACAAAAGCACTGGAAAGAATCCCTAAAACTTAAGTTGGTTCTTTGGGGGGAAAAATGACTGAAATTAAAAACAAATTTATAGAAAAACTAGGAAAGAGCAGAGATGTATGATTAAAAATCACAAACATCCATAGCAATCTTAAAGAAAGATGATGACACGCTATTAATACTTGAACATTAAAAGTTAAAGAATCTAGACAAATTGGACAAATTCTTGTAAGCATATATAATACTAAAACTGACCCAAGAGATTGGGTCAGCACTTTTCATCAAAGAAGAGCCCATACTCAGAGGACTTACCTAGTATAGTTCACAAAGCTTTCTAAGTAAGGAACACCGAGTTTTTAAAATTCTTCTAAATAATAGAAATGCAGGAGGAAATATGCCTGACATGTTTTTATATCCTTGAATATCCTCAAAACCAAAGTCAAATAAAGACATAAGAAATAAAATCAGACATCAGTATCCATTACAGAAGCAGGTAGCAAAATCCTCCAAACAAAAAAATGAGCAATTGACTCAAACAGAGGGCCATGCTCAAGTGAGATGTGCAAATTCACCAACAAGAAGTGGTCAAAGCACATACATCATAGGAGGTGAGAAAAAAAACTACATATCCCCCCGCCCAGCATATACAGAAAATGCATTTGATGGCATCTTAGTCCTTTTCATGTTAAAAATATCTCCTGACCTGGGAGTGGAAGGAACTTTCCTCAACTGGACAGAAGACATCTATGTAAAACACCTACAGCCACTGCGATGTTCAATGATAAAAGATTGGAAGCCTCTCTTTGAAATCAGGACCCAAGATGATTCTAAACAAAATACTGGGCAAGAAAAACAAATGAAAGACACTTATATAGGAATAAAAATGATCTCTATTTGCTGTAGACCTAACTATAAATATGCATATTGATATATGTGTGTATATATATTTATATCTGTGTGTGGCTATATATAATGTTTAAAACTTCACATACTATCAAAACATGCCAATTCAAAGAAGTGGCAGAATAATAACACAAAATTGTTTATATTTTTATATACTAATAATCATCAGAAAGTAAGTCTATTTGTGGTAGAGTCAAAAAGAGTATCACGCACAGGAATTAGTTTAAGACTTAAGAGGTTTAAGACTTCATTATGTTGTATAGGAAATGTACTCATTACCTTACTCGTGTAACTGTCACCAATCTGTATACTATTTTTTACAATAAAAAAACATAAAAAGACAAGAGCCTCCAAAGCCCTGCCCAAATAAATCAAAGCAGACCCAAACAAATCACCCTTGACATGATTATAAATACAATGCAAGTTCTTATTAAAATCACAAATGCTTTTTGAAAAAGCAATGGAATGCCTAACCCGAATTTCACATGGACTTGCAAATAACCCCAAATGCTGAAGAAAGTAAAGAACAGATGGGCAGAGTCAGGCCTCCAATGTTTAAAACTTACTACAAAGCTACAAGAATAAATATAAGGTAGTGGAATAAAACATAGTATATCTCAATATACATCCAGTTATTCATGTTCAGTTGATTTCTCATGAGACTGCCACCTTTCAAGGAACAAAGAGCAGTCTCTTCAACCAAGGATGCTAAAACAACTGGAAATCTACTGCAAAGGAATGAAGTTGTAATCTAGCTCATGCTACATGTAAAAATCTAACTCAAAATCGATCAAAGACTTCCATGTAAGAACTGAAATCACGAAACTACTGGAGAAAAACAGAGGGATACATCGACATGACATCAGATTTGTCAGTGGATTCTTAGATATAATACCAAAAGAAAAAGCAACAAATGAAAGCATAAAGAAAAGCAAGTGTTCATCCATGGACATTATCATGATACAAAAGAAAAACAAGGTATTCTGATGTCATCCAAAGATTTCTTGCAGTATTCAAAAGAATTTTAAAAGCAACATTTAAAACTTCCACAGCAACATTCATAGAAGCCCTATACACTATCACCAAAACAAACGTCCATGATAAATGCGATATATCCATACAATGTGATATGATTTCACAAGTGTTCATGCATGATGAAACATAACTGAACCTCAAGAACATGTCAGGTGAAAGGATAGACACTAAAGACCACACATTGTGTAGCTCCATTTATGAGTCATATTCCGAACAGAAAGTCATGAGGACAGAGGTGGCTGGACAGGAAGCGGGGGATGATGGCAATTGTGGAGATGGAATTTTTCTTTGGGATGAGAATGGTTCAAAAATAAAACATGTCAGTCCAACCCCCTTTGCACCCATTCTAAATGTCATTGAATAGTAGGCCTTAACATGGTTAACTTAACAGGGTTATCATGTGGAGTTTGCCTCAATAAAGATAAAAGTACATAAATTTAAAAGGACGTAAGGGAGCAACAGGCTATTTTTCACTGTAGATAAAGCAGTAAAATGAATAAATGACCCCATCTGAGTTTGTTCAACTCAGTAAACATCACAGAAACACTGCAACATAGACACGGCTTGTTCACGGTTTCTGTGGTTTTTTGGAAATGCATTCTTAGGAAATGGCCACAAACTGAACCAACTCCATAAAGTGATGCCCTTTCCGCTTAGTCACTAAAGCGAAGAGTCCTTGGCACCAAGCGCCCACAACTGCTCTTTGGTTCTCTGCCAGTATCTCCTCCTCATGAGCTCCACCCGCAGTCGTTTCTCTAGTTACTCTTTGTCCACTGCAAGTGGACTGGCCTGGACTGAAGGAGTGAGGGCTGTGCCTTCCAAAATACAAAAGGGCTTTGAAATCCGCAAGTCCTCTGCACAATTTGATTCTCTGGTAGGACATCCATTTCCCTGAAGTCTTCAGAAGTGATCTTAAAACTCACATTAAAAAAAAAAAAAAAAAAAAAAAAAAACCTTGCCGGAGAGGCTTCCCTGATTGCTTTCTGAGTAGAAATAACTTTTTATTTACTTTTTGGTGCCCATCCTTGGACTTGAACTCAGGGCCTGGATGCTTGTCCCTGAGATTCTCATGGCTAGTGTTCTACTACTTGAGCCATAGTTCAACTACTGGCTTTCTGGTGGTTAACTGAAGATAAGAATCTTACAATCTTTCTTGCCCAGGCTGGCTTCGAACTGTAGTCTTCAACTCTCAGCTCCTGAGTAGCTGGGATTGTTGTTTACATTGGATATGCATGCATGCATCTCTACGTGCAGTGTACCTGTTCACATGTGTGTGTGTGTGTGCGTGCACATGCGTGCTGTGTAGGTATAAAATGTAGAGAGGGAGCTTCAACCATAGGTATTCTCAGTGCACTAGTGATGCTACTGTACATTCTCACAGAGTCTCTTAGATTCAGTGTCCTGAACCTGCATCCTAATTTCCTGCGTTCAGGTAATCAAATCTCATTTCAAAACCAAAGTCTTCCAACAGAAGGATCTTTCCAAATCAATAACATGACAATAAAAAAAATCACATTCAGAAATTTATAGGTTCTACAAAACATAACTCTTAACTTTGAATTCTATCATCTTGACTCCGATCCAATTAATACCTTTGTTGCAGCTTTGGCTGTACTGTTAATATCCTGTTGGTGCCAACCTTTTAAGTACTGAATGATCTTCGCTACTTATATATGAAGTAATCTTTATCTTAACTTGTTTATGCATTCATTCAACAAATGCCGGCTATGCCCCTGCCACAGAGCACCTCTGCACTCTGAAAATGTACCAAAGAAAAAGGAAGCAAAATGGTCCCTACCTTCATGGGGCTCACAATTAATCAGATAAAGAGACATGGTCCCTAACTTTATGAAATCACAATTACTCAGGCAGAGAGACACAAGCACAATCAGCGGCGTGCACAGATTGGGATGCCTCTTATGCAAAGAATACACAGGCACCCTTAACATATTAAGCAGCATGTAAGAATAAACAAATTAAATTTAAATCTCTGAAAAATAACTTAATTACACGGCACACTAAAAGCCCTTAGAGATCTTTAAAATAAAAAGAACATAACAATAATTTCAAAGAATATTATTAGTTTTCTTTAGATGTGCCAATTATCCCTAACAGTGCTTCATTATTCAAATAACTAAGAAGAGGGGTGGGGAGAAGCCAAGTCAAAAACGATATTCATAGTGCAGTTCTCAAAGTGGAGAAAACAGGGAAAAGAAAGACTTACTAATTATGCAGGATTTGTGCACCATGTCGGTTACCCAAATCCTCCCCCTGCTTTATGTTATTCTCTCACCCCTTCTCTGCATGTTCCAGGAAGACTGAATTTTAATCCCCAGCTTAAATGTTATCTCTTTGCTCAAGTATTTTCCTGAACTCTGCCCTCCTTCCAGCCAGAACAGTTTGCTCTTTTCCCTCCGTATCCAAGTCCTTCCTCGCATCTTCCTGGAGGCGCTCATGATATCTGTGCGACAGGGCCAGTGTTTAGGGGCCATTGCTTTACATCACGGGACGCCCGTGGTGCTGTCCATGAGCCATGGGTAATTATTCTGGACGTACCCCTGTGGCTGACATTCCCATCATAAAAAAAAGAAAGAACACTTTTCTAAAGTCTACACTCATTACTATAGTGTCCAGAGCATATTCTGGTGAGCCGGAGATTACAGTTATCCTATCCAGAAATACCTTCTGAGGTGACATATCTACGTGGCCCTGCTGGAATGAGCCACCGGGGCAAGACTGTACAGCTTTCAAATATTCCCTCTGAGAGAGAACAGAGTTCAAAGCAGGCAATTCATGTGATGCTGAACAAAAACAGATGTTCTACACACAAAAGTCCTCCTGAAATGATACTCTCTTATCTTCCAGTAGCTTCCATTACAAAAATGTTCAATACCTACTGCCAAAAGCTCACACCTGTCATTCTAGCTACTCAGGAGGCTGAGATTTGAGAAACACAGGTTCAAAGCCAGCTTGGCAGGAAAGTCCATGAGACTCTTATCTCAAATAAGCAACTTAAAAAGAAAACAAACAAACTAGAAGTGGACTTATGGCATGGATGATAGAGCACTAGCTTTGAGCACAAAAAGCTCCGGGACAGCACCCAGACCCTGAGTTCAAGCCCCAAAACTGGTTCAAAAAAAGAAAAAAAAGTTGAAGAAAATAGAAAAAAAGCTGAGATCCTTAAAGAAAGAGCTTTAGTAACAATCTTCAATAATTTTGAAGAAGGTGGATAGAAGAGCAACTACCAGGTGATACACTGTAATCACTAAACACTACTAAATAGAATAATTACTATACTTTTATATTTTGAGAGTATTATTTTAGCAATGACAGTATATTAATAATAACTAATGAAATATTACTTTGCTTCTTTAGGTGTTGACATCCAGGGTGGAGCTTTGTCAGTCACAGGAATGAGTTAGCACAAGTGAAAAATAAAGCACATACACACAAATTTTAACAGAAGGCAGTACAGGGAATTGGTTTGAAAAATTCAATTATAACATCTTTCTTCTCATGATTTAACATTTTTCGAGTATGCAACTCATTTTTCATTGGCCTACTAAGAATCTGACATGCTTCCAGAAGCTGCTCAGCTTCACTCCCCACTCAGGTCAAGTGCTAAGGCTTTAGCCAGACAACATACAGTTGTTCTCCTCTAAGGATCTGAAAATCTACCTAAAGAGTGGGTTTATTTCTTGCTTCATATTCTGCAAGTCTCACAGTTAGGGTAAAATACACTGTGAATAAAGACGAACAGAAGTCCTAGAAGAAGCAGCACTTGTTGTAGCAAAGTAAGGTAACATAAAGACTAAGCTCCTCTTCAAACACAATCAAAGCTAGAAGATACCTTGGCGGGAAAGGCTGCAAACCAAGGAAAGTGCAATTACTCCTGCAGGGACCCGAAAGGCTCAGGGCACATATTCCCAGTGGACAGTAACTCAGAGAACTTGAGGACTACTCTTAATATATTCTTATTACTATTTAATAATGAAATCCAGAAAAACATCAAAGAACTGAAGATTCAGAAATAGAAGTCACAGATAACCAGAATTTAAAACTATCCTCCCTAGTTATCTTTACAAATATTGTGCCAACTACAAATAAATACAATGCAGGAAGTAAGGTTTTGAAAAGTATGAGACTTGTAATTATAATGTACAGTCTGTGGTGGTAATAACAAAGCTTGGGTTAGGACAGTTCACAAAAATGAAGAAGGGAAAGCAAATTTTAAAACATGACTATGTTATTCGTTTTCAGACCTTAAACACTGCCCTACATATCTGAAGAATAGCACATATAGACATACTGAATTGAAACCCATTTTATGCCTATTGGAAGTTAATAAAATTTAACAAAAAAGAATGGCATATATAAACCAAGAAAGTAAATATACCTTAGTGAAATAGAACTGCAAAAATATTCACTGAAAAATATACTTATGTGAGACGTTTCTTTGTATTGAACACAGAATAATGAAGCCCATGAGACATTTCTTGAAAGAGAGAATAGGACAAGAATAATAGAATACGGTAAAGAGATCTGTTCAAAGGGCCTAGTGTACACATGTTTACATGCACACATACATGCACACATATACATGCATACCTGATAGCACAATGAAACCATCTTGCATTACCAACTTGTTAACACTTTTTAAAAAATTACAGAAAATTCTTTATAGAAAGTCAGTTTACGTGGTTTTCTTTATGTGCAAATATTGTCCATTATCTTGGGAAAAAATCAAAAATTGAAAATAGTTTCGTTAAAATATTAAGCAAAGTGAAGATTTGCTAGAGTACATTCTCTTAAGCAGAAAGCAAATACATAATGGTAGACTAAAACATGACTTGCATATGATTTCATCATCTCTCCAGATACTGTTGAATACAGTCCTTGGGAACATAGGATATTTTGGTATCGACTGCTAGACTGTACATATAATATGGCCCCCAAACCTTACGACATCTAGTAGTCTCGTGTCTTTCATTGTGGCAAGACACATAAATCGCCACACGCTGACACTGCCTAACAACCACTTTCTCTTCCAACCATATCCCATAGTTAAGTATTGCATGACTACACAATTCCATTTCAATATCTACACCCTAAAAGAATGTTTATGAAATCCCTTCACAATCAGAGTTCAGAATCCAGTGGAAATGTTCTTTCCTGTGCACCCAAAACAAATAAAAAAAGCACAGACCGTGGCCCCAACTGTTGTGAGAGCTATGAGATTCTAGAAACCTGTTCTCCTACTCAGCCAGCCCACCAGTTCAACGCATTCAGGGAAAGGAAAGGCTCATGTCTGTGCCTCGTTCCATCTTGGTGTGGTGCCAGGCTTCGTTGGACATTTGCAAATGGGTGGATGGTTACCCTGCCTTGAAGCTCAATCGTCCAAAGAGGGTAGGGTGCACTCTCAAGCTAGTGACTGGACGACGCAGAAATGTGAGGACTGGCTCCGTGCTGACGATTCTCACCAGCACCCTGGCTCCAGGGCTCACGCAGTGGCTGCAGCTACAGCTGCAGTCCCAGCATGGGAGGGGCCCCTTCCTCAGCAGCTCCTTTGCCTCCAAGGGCAGCTGATACACCCCCCTCGACCTGGTCACCTACAGCGGCCCACCGGACATGGCCTCCTTTGTCACTGGAACCTCAACCTCGCCTAAAGAGGAAGAATTGTTTGTTTGCCTTTTTGGTCCAATGACTTCTTTAAAATGCAAGTGTTTTCGGTTGTTTGTCCCAGATCATTTAGGGAACACTGGCAAGAAAGAGCCAGCCAAGCGGAACACAAGCGGGGCCAGAGGACAACAGACACCTGGGAACTGAGGGCAACACTGGAGACTGTTTGGAGATACGTGTCTGACTGGCTAGGAACTCTGTTTCCGCTCATCCTCACAGGTCTGGCCCATCCTACTGATGATACTCCTCATCCAACCAGACACAATCTTACCTACTGATGATCCTACTGATGATACTCCTCATCCAACCAGACAGTCTTACCTTCTGGTGCTTCTTACAAAATCAGAAACTACCTTACATGTTGGTGCTTTTCATCCAATCAGAGACAACTGGAAAGATTATGTGTGGACAGAAAAAACAAATCACTGTCGCTGGTCTAGAAAATCAGCGTATACAGTATTGTTATATTGGTCATGCTTTGGCAAAGATTTTCATACAGTTTTACTAGATCTGAAGTGCTAAAGTACATAGAACTATAGAGGACAAGATTGTAAATGTGAAATTCATATTGTTCTTTCTACATTTATACTCTCCAGTGAGTTTAGGCTATTAAAGTGCTATATACTTAGACACTTCCTGAGAGGAAACACCATATTTCTTTCCAAACTACTAACATGAAATCTAAAGGAAAAGCGTATCTGAGCTTTCTCCTTCTTTGCCATCAAGACAACAGAGCCAGGCAAAGCCTGCAATCTCAGGCCACGTTGAGTCCTAATCTGTCCTACGGGAAGGAAAATCCACCCCGCATGCTCTCGCGGCTGGCATGTTTTCCAGATAAGATGAGCATTAGAGGATGAGTTCCATCTCCCTTCATGGGTAAATTTTTGGCTGTTATTTTGGTTAAAATATTTTTATTGCATTACAATTAGCTGACATGATTGGATATAATAAAAATAACATGGATCATTTAAAAGACAAACCTGCTCTCCTCTGCCATTTCATCCCAACTCGCCTGTGATTCTTCATAAGACATCTGAAAATGCTTTTAGCATAGGAAACCATGCTATTTTTTGCCACTCAGCAAACAATCAAAGATGTTCACGTGTTTCGCTAAATCTCAGAAAATAAATTCAGGGGAAAAGTCAACTTTCCTTTTGAAGACTATTCCACTACCTCAGCCTCAGGCAAAGCATGGGGCAGTTAGTATCATCAAATGCGGCGCTAGCAGAGCTTCCGGAGACCGCAGCACATCTGATTTCAACTGAAAAATTAATTCAGATTCTATTCATCTGTAGACTTAAACTGGGTGCAAACCCAGGAGAGCACTTTTCTAAGAGCATTTAGAAAAAATAAGGTACAGAGTAGATTCTATGCTCAGCTGTACCAAGCATTCCACCAGCGCCTCTTCCCCGTGTTAGCAAAAATCACAATTAAAGCCAGCAAACCACCGTGCTTTAAGGTTGAGATGCTTTGGACAGAGTGATAAATAAAGCCAGCTGGCTAAGGCTGAGCTTACCAGAAAACATAAGGGGCCTTCACTTCACTGTTAATTATGAAGTCTCAGGCCAACGCATCACCTCAATTTAACCAGCATATGAATTCCAAGCACAATAAAATTAGTGTTTCTTAATAGAATGTTTTTCACATTGTTACTTTAATGAAGAAGTTACTAAAATTTGACCAGTTACATAGTAAGCACAGGTGAGAATAGTACATTTGGTGCTTTGATAATGAGAAATTAATGTTTAAAGCTCATAAGCTTAACGTATGCTTTCCAAAGCCAAATCCAAATTTTTCAAATGAAAATGAATAGTTATCTGCTACTTTTAAATACTGCAACCTTGTAAAATATATATATATATGTTTGGTCCCTCTCACTTCTGTTTATCTTTTTTTTTTTTTTTGCCATTCCTGGGGTTTGGACTCAGGGTCTGGGCGCTGTTCCTGAGCTTCTTTTGCTCAAAGCTAGCACTCTACCCCTTGAGCCACTGCGCCACTTCCGGCTTTTTCTGTTTTTGTGGTACTGAGGAATCACACCCAGGGCTTCGTGCATGCTAGGCAAGCGCTCTACCACTAAGCCACATTCCCAGCAGCTCCCTCTCACTTTTCAAAGCAGAATTATATGGACAATAACACTGACAAGCTGTCCCCTACTACTCAATTCATAATTGAGTTGGCTACCTTTTTAAGCCGTTGTGGAAAAATTATGATAATGATAAGCTTGTTACACACATTTTGAAAGTAAAGTTCATCAAGTATAAACTAAAATTATAAAACTATAAACTAAATTATGAAACATCTTAGTGTTTCCTTTCTTTTGTTTTACTTAGTTATTTCACACAGATTCACGTAATTGTTATTGTTTTGCCTTAAAACAATTGTCCCTCCCTTCCTTCCTTCCTCCCTTCTCCCTCCCTTTCTTTCCTTCCTTCCTCCCTTCCTTCCTTCCTCCCTCCCTTCTCTCTCTCTCTCTCTTTCTTTTTTGTTGGTTGTGGGGCTTGAACTCAGGGCTGGGCACTGTCCCTGAGTCCTTTTTGCTCAAGGCTAGCACTCTACCACTTTAGCCATGATGCCACCTATAGTTTTCTGGTGGTTAATTGGAGAAAGATCTCAGGAATTTTTAGCCTGAGCTGTCTTTGAACTGTGATCCTCAGATCTCAGCTGAGGAGCTAGGATTACAGGGGTGAGCCACCAGCCTACAGGCACAATTATATTTCTTTAATATAGTATTTATATGTAGGATGCTAACATTGCAATACATGTAATAAAATGGAAGAATTAAGATAATGATTTCATGTTTGGGTAAAAGTTGCAGATATTGCATCTTTGGTGTGATAGAAGGGGGGGAGATCATGGGTTCTACTGACCAGGTATACACACACACACACACACACACACACACACACACACACACACACATTTGGAAATAGGCAATTATTGTCTATTCATATGGATTTTATTATTCCTGGTTTTCTCTCCAAGAAGTCAGCAGAGACCTATTTTTCATCTACTTCACTTTCTCTTTGACCTATTTAGCTCAATATTTTTTGCATGAGGATGATACAGTTATAGACTTCGTTCTTATAGATTTGACCCATTATTTAAAATCAATTATTTAATTTATGTTCGAAACACAAATTCAGGTTATAGATGATGTCTTTCTTGAAGCAGTCAGAAAGATTAATTTGGGTAAGAATTTAATCTTTGAGAAGAATTAACATCTCTGAGAAGAGATTAGAATCATACCTGACACAAAGTAAATGCTTAATCGATACTGTAGAATGAATGAATGAACACATGAAATATGAGACTCAAAATGCATTTCTTGCAGTTTATCAAAGTTCTACACAGTGTCAATGGCATGTAGGAATTGATCAGGCCAGTTCAGTGTGAAGAAAATATATGCATTTTGCATTTTTTAATCTGTGTGCAACCCATTCGTAGAACACAAATCATGTGAAATAAAAACCGTTAGCAAGTAAGTCTAAACAAAATAAAAAAACCTCAAAATTAGGGTAAAGGCATTAAACTTAGAGACTGGATTTTTTAAAAAGTAATGAAGTAGCCAGAATGCAGTGTATTTGATACTCTTCAAAAATGAAAATAAATTGCGATAAATGTTTGGTAACATGGTATCTTTGATGCTGTTTTTAAACAATGCACTGTACTGCTTGAACTGTTTTCATGGAATGTTCTCCTCAGTATTACATTTTATTACTCTTACCAATATATACATTAACTATTTAATAAAATGATCCAACCTTGGTCCCGTCTATCTTGCCCTGGACAAAATGGAATACAAACTCTGTGTGTGTGTGTGTGTGTGAGAGAGAGAGAGAGAGAGAGAGAGAGAGAGAGAGAAGAGAGCAAGGGGGGGGAGACTAGGTTTGAACACAGAACCTTGCTCTTGCTAGGCACATTCTCTACCCCATGGGCACACTTCCAGCCTCTTTTGCTTTGAGTACTTTTGATACAAGGGCTTCATTTATGCTCAGACTGGTCTGGACTGCAGTCCTCTTATTGTGTGTACAGGATGAATACCACCACTCCTAGCTCATTATTGGTTAAGATAAGCTCTCACTATTTTTTTTTTTTTTTGCCTGAGCTGGCCTCCAACCAAGATCACTATCTTTCTACCTCCTGAATTGCTAGGATTATAAATGTATGCTACCATGTCTGGCACAAGTAATTTTTTAATAGGTGTTCTGGATCTATTTGATTGTGCTTCTATTTCCATCTTTACAAGTTATAGAGTTAAATCCTATAATGTGTAAATTTCCCTTGAATTCTTAAAGAAAGATGTTACATGAAAAAATAGGCAATCATTTTCGATAATTCAACAATTAGGAAAATCAACTGATAGACCAATATGAAAATATTCAATATACAAAAACAGGAAATGATAAATGGCCACATACACGAGGAGCAAAAACCTCATACCATCAGCATTTGTGAACAGCAAAGCAAAGGAGATTCACGTTTTGTTAAGAATGCATCTGGGAAACACCCACTAGCAAGCTAACAATATCTAGCAGGTACTCCGCTAAGTTATGCCTGTGAAAGCCATTGTTTTGTATTATTCTTTTACATTTGGACTAAGATATACAGAAATAGTAGTGCTGATGTGTTAGTACAAAGGTTCTAAGAAACAAATGAGATAGAATTGTACATGTCAAGGCAGTTCAATCTCAGCACCAAAACCTTGAACTGAAATAGGAAGTCCAGTTACATATAGACAAACTGCAAGAAAATGGCCCATATCATTTGAAAGAAACACAGAAATGTTACCAATTTAGGAAAATTTTGCCTTGATTCATAAACCTGAGTTTCTTTCTGAAGCCCCTATGTCAAAATATCCTATAAGCTTCCATCTTTTTTTTATTGTGAAAATACTGTATAAAGGGGTTACAATTACATGGGCAAGATAATGAGCACATTTCTTATCAAGCATTGTAGCCTCCTCCTTTGTTTCCCCTTCCCATCGCTTCCCATCTAAGCCCCGCCCCCACCCAATCCTCCTCCCTCCCCACCAAAGTTGTAAAGTTCGTTTTCAACATAACGACTTGTACATCTCTTTGTTGCAATGAGTCCACCTGAATCCCTATTTAAATGATTTGTTTTTTCCCTTCCCCTCCACAAATTATACTGATATCAAATACAGTGAAAGCAGGGGTTATACCATGGCGGAGGGACATACAAAGCAACAAAGAAATAATTTTATAAATGTGTTAGAAACAATCGCATGAAAAAAAAACATTTGAATACATATCTTAGGGTTCATTTCCCTAAACATCAACTTATCTGACCTTTTCTGCTTGACTCAGACATATACTAGTTATTGTAAATAAGGATGTTTCTTTGGACCTGGCTTACTTCACTTAATATAATTTTTTCCAAACCTTTCCATTTTCTAACAAATGGGGCAATGTCATTCTTTCTGATGGAGGCATAGAATTCCATTGTGTATATATACCACATTTTCTTGATCCATTCATCTATTGAGGGGCATCTGGGTTGGTTCCTTATCTTAACTATGGTAAATAATGCTGCAATAAACATAGTTGTGCTGGTAGCTTTAGTGTGGTCTTGTTTGTGATCATTTGGGTAAATGCCCAAAAGTGGGATTGCTGGGTCATAGGGGAGCTCTATGTGGAGTCTTTTGAGGAACCTCCATACTGCTTTCCAAAGTGGTTGAACAAGTTTACACTCCCACCAACAATGAAGTAAAGATCCTTTCTGTCCACATTCCCTCCAGCATCTGTTGTTATTAGAGTTCTTGATTTTAGCCATTCTAACTGGAGTGAGGTGGTATCTCAATGTTGTTTTGATTTGCATTTCTTTTATGGCTAGAGAGATTGAGCATTTCTTCATGTGTCTATTGGCCATCCTTCTTTTCTCTTCAGAGAAGTTTCTCTTTAAGTCTTTAGCCCACTTATTTATTGAGCAGTTGTTTCTTTGAAGATTTGTTGTTGGGGGATTTAATTTTTGAGTTCCAGATATATTTTAGATATGAGACCCTTCCATCTTATTTATTTGTTTCTTTCCAATCATTTGAAATAAATGCAACAAATTATCTTTGAAGAAGCATGTATTATGCACTTTGTGAGAAATATTTCACAACTTGATGAAACCTGAGAAGAGCAATTTTCCTTTGTGGATGTGATGGTTTCTCTCATTTCAATGTCCACATAACTTATCCATTTCTCTCCCCGAGTGTCCTTCTTGTGTTCTATCCTAGAGAAATGTGTATACATTTCAGTGGGTTGTGTTCATGTGGTTTCATTTCTGAAATGATGTGAACTGAATTCAGGTTTACACACTGCCAGACAAAGTGCAGTACAGGGAACTACACCCTCAATCCAAGATTGATTTGTTTGGTGTTTGTTTTTGCAGCAAAGTGTATAATGGCAAAGACAGTGAATATTCATAATATCCAAAATAGAGAAATGGTTGTGTATTTATTCACTGCAATGATTGCTTCGGGGACAGCATTATCTATCCATGTAACATAGATAAATACTGAACACATCTCTTGTAATAAATTACAGCAAGAGGTTCATATGGTATTCAACACACTTTGCTGTATTAAAAAGTTAAAGAAGGGTAAAGTACTGGGTAGTTTGGTAAAATGGGTCATTTGTGCAGGACAGTTTACAATTGTAATTGCCAGGAGATTTCAAATATTACATTAAAAAGCAATGGAAGGTATTGTGGTTAGCTTTGAATCACTGGTTTAAGTTTAATTATTACTCTAGGTAATGAGAAACTGTGGGAAATGTTGAGAGAGAATTACAGGTTTCAAAATGAAATTTAGAAAAATTAATCTAGCAAGATTACGGGGATAATTGAACCAGCAGTTTAAAAAAAAGGAACTTTACCCAGGCACAGCAGCCCTGAGCCTTAAGTTAGAGGGATGGTAGGGGGTTCAACCTAAAGGGGAAGACAAGGCAGAGGAACTGAAAAGCTGCTCCAGCAAGATACAACTTTTGATTGGATGCAGTAAATGAGTGGGAAGAACCTGCTGCCTATGAGGTCCAATCCTGAATGATTTTTGGGAAGAGTGATAATGCTGAAAAAGTATCTACTTAACTTTCCTGTGTGACCCAGTACATGACTCAGGAGGGAGATTAACATTGGTTCAAGGTAATAACAGACATCAAGCAGGAAATAGGAGAAATTTGGACACATGATCTGAAGACTAAAATGAAATTAAAGTTTAAAATACCTACTTCAGAGAAGTCTTGTTAAAGAGTGAACTAAAACTACAGTAGGGCCTAGGATGAAAGGATTTTAAGAGGAAGAGAATAAGATATTGGGAAATAATAAGATATTGGGAAAATGCATATTGTGGAGGGGCCAGGAAAGAGCTGTGCTGGAGAGGAAAAAAACCACAGGGCAGCAGAGCAGAGAGGAGAGTGGAGCTGTGGGGGAGTTGGGGGGGGGTGGTAAGGTACACACAGTGGAATGTCCCCAATGGAGGGCTTCCTAGATGATTCCTACTTCGGGTGGCTGACACATACATACACATACAGGTGACAAAACAGCACACTCCAGTCAGGCAAATGCCAGGACACTCAGCACTCAGCCGATAAAGCCTGGAATTTGGGAGGTAGGCAACAGTGAAGACGCTTCCTTTCCTTACTCTGCCAGCCCCCAGCTTGGCTCCTGGGTTTTTACATGCACAAATTTATGTGCATAATTTTGCCAGGCTAACATGTCTGAATTAATTAAAACACCATCGTGTCTTTCCCCATCATGATCATTGTAAATGCCAGGCAAAAGGGGAAGAATGTCCCAAAGAGATCAAATTAAATATAAAACATTACAAAAGCAAATATAAAATATTCCTTCTTCAGTGTCAAGTCAAATCTCTTTTTGTTACTTGGACGCTCCAATACTAACAGTTAAAAGGAGCAAGGTTTGCCACGTGCCCAGCATGAGGCCTATTTTCTAAGTTATATATTATTGGAAGCTTATGTAAGACTTGGCCATTGTACAGATAAAACATGGCGATCATTAGCCAACACATATGACATAAGTTTTCTGTCTCTGAAAGTTTTGTTTTTCAGTTCATTGATAACATTCAGTAGGTAGTGTATTAGACCAGATGGATTAACTGGTTTCAAACTGCATTGAGAAAGTAAATAGCAGGCAGTTTCACTATATGTACAGCTTATTAATAAGGAAAAAGTGGGCCATATTCAAGTCTAAGGAGGTATCCTCAGAGATATCTCCAGCTTTACAGCACATTTACATAATCATTTAATCAACTGTCCAGGGTGTATCAAGGATTCAAAATCAGCCATGTCACTGCAATTCTTTTTAAAAATAATTTTATTTGTTTCTCTTCTCGTTTTACTCAGGTACTGAGATGAACTACATTTTATTCAGAAACAGAGAACATTACTGAAACGTCTTAGACGCTTCACTGGGAGTTTGCTTACTTGGTATTGTGGCCTTTGGGTTAGCATTCCTAAGGGAGCTGTGTTGATGTGCCCCCTTGAGCGTGGAGGTGGCCCATGGCACTGTGGGCATGGATGTGTCCCTAAAGTCATCCTTCGCTAGAGGGATGGGACGTGGAATTTCACTGGAATGAGGCTGCTGATTCGCTTTGATCTGGTATATCACCGAGTGTTTGCTGGAGAGGAGGCTGGCACTCAGCATCTGTAACAACCAAGTTTTGTACATCTGTTCATTTCTGTGGGAATGGAGTGCACAAACCTCAGGGCTCCTAGTAATTAAGGTATTCTTTTGGCAAAATAATGCTGCTTACATAAACCTCATGGCACAAAGAGCAGTGTCTTACCACCGCAAAAGGAGTAACGTGTATATTTCCCCAATTCAGAGGGCAGCAGGGGTAAGAACAAGCCATGAAAAGGGTTCAGCCAAAGAGGGGAAGCATACCTACGTTGCGAGGAAAAGATTCACTCCAGTGGCCTTTGGTTTACTATTATTTCCATACCATGTTTGAGAAGCTGCCATTTATCAACTGTAGTTAAAAAAAACTATCCCTATAATGTTCAATTGAAAGCTCTTTAATATTAAATTCAGGGGCTACTTCCTATGTCTCTGAGAACTCGCTGAGAACAGCTGTCATCACCCATCAGCCTGAGATAACAAATGTAGGAATTTTATCACACATTATAATGAGCATCCATTTACCTTAAACATAAAATGAACTAAAGAGTCCCAGAGGAACATAAATAAACACAAAAAAGCATCTAGATACACAGAAAATATGGGCAGTGTTTTAAATAAAAGTTGTTCATGTAACTATTGTCAATACATATCTGTTGCTATACTTCCCTCCTTGGGGATAAACTAGCATAATTACCTTAAAATGGCAAAAACCTAAAATAGTTTATGAACCTCAAAGGTGATAGAACATTTAGATATTTAGATAACAGGGCTGCCTGAAGACAGACTGAGTTTGAGCCTTAGTATGGCCCAAACAACAACAAACCAGCCACCACAAAACTCCCTGGTAGAGACTAGAAAGTCTTAAATTAGGAGGAAAAATTCTCTCATCTCTAAAAGAAGACAAGGAGGATTTTTGGTACTGGTGATGAAAGCCAGGGTCTTGCATTTCCTAAGGAACAGCATGCTGTACCACTGAGTTCTATCCTGGGGCTCAAGAACCATTTTTATGTCTCATTTTTAGATATGGCAATGTGTTACATTCAAATATACCTGCCTACTCAAACATTTCTCCAGATACTTAAAGTCCACAGAAAACCATAATTCACTTTTCATTGCCACTGTGACTTGGTTTTCAGAATAATTATTGTTATTGAGATTAACCAGTAAAGTCACATCCATTTACTGTGAGAACTTCTCTCCCTCCTTCCTTTTCTCCCTCCATCCTTCCTTTCCTCCTTCCCTCCCTCCATCTTTCCTTCCTTCCTTCTTTCTTCTTCCTTTCTTCCTTCCTTCCTTCTTCCCTTGCTCTGTCCTTCTCTCCTTCTCTTATATACTCCCTCCCTCTACCCTTCTTTAATTAAGAAAAACTGGTCTAAAGATCTAGAGAGCAGAAATAAATGGAGTAGCTACAGGAGAGGGCACTGTGAAATGTGATTAATTAATTAAAAGTGATTATGTGTTAATTAAATTAACTACAGGATAAATTCAGTAGATTATGTGTACATTCATTGGAAATGTTTGTATGAATATATAACTAATGCCAAATCTACCCTTGCCATTTCTAAATCTTTAGTCTTTTCCACATTTTCTTAGCTTTGGCTTTTATATATAAGTTATATACTTGTAAATAATTTTGACCCAGCTTGTGCAACCCTGAAAATACAGATTTTATTTTTAAATGCATCTTTGTTTTTCTAAAATCATGATTTTCATTGGAGATACTTTGAACTTTAGGTATGGAAAATGAAATGATTCATGTTTCCATGGATGTGCTTAGAAAAGTAACATAAAATATTACCCAATGTGTCAGCATGGCTGTGTGTAGAAATCCTTTGTATCAGAGGTGAGTTCAGCCATTGGCTCTATGATGTGGTGAAATGCATACTGGAAGCCAACCTTCGTGGCACTGATAAACCAGGAAGCTGTACCCTATGGTACACTGCCCACTCTATCCAAATCATCACTGAAGGGCACCCTTCCCCCAACCATCTTCTCAGTGATGTGTCCAGGTTGACAATCTATCGAGAGTCAGCCTGAGCTAGGGGAGAGAATTAAGACTCACAGAAAAATCTTCATTTTTACTCTCATTTATTTTCTCCCAAATATTGTTCATATGCTAGTTATTTTCTATATATAAGAAAAGTGAGCTCGCTGCATCTATTGGAAGCTTCAAGTCATGGGGCTTTGTTCTCCCATAGACCCTCAGCTCAGAACAACTCTACCAAAATAATAAAAACAGATGGATTTCAAAATGATAAACACAAAGCAAGGAGCCAGTGTTCTTGCCTATAATCCTAGTTACGCAGGAAGCTGGGATCTGAGAACCAATGTTTAAAGCCAGACTTGGAAGACCGACCTGAGAGATTCTTATTCCAAATACCCAGCAAAAAGCCAGAACTGAAGGAAAGGTTCAAGTGATAAAGGAGCAGCATTAAACAGAAAATAAAAGAGCCATTCAGAGTATGAGATGCTGAATTCAAGTTCCAAGACCCGGCATAGGTTCAAAATCATCATAATAATTTTATTATTATTTTAAATTTTTAAGGAGACAAATAAAGGAGGGGGTAATAATGCTCGATAGGAAATGGACTCATTACCTTGCTCATGTAACTGAAACCCCTCTGTACAGGATCTTAACAATAAAAAATATAAATAAGAACAAAAAATTAGCAAAAGTTGCAGTACACAAAACCAACATACAACCATTAGTAGTGCTTCTATGCATTTACAATGAACTATTTAAAGGCATTGCAGAAGAAATTTACAGTAGTTATAATACAACAAAATAGCATCATTTAGGAGTGAATTTAAGCATGGAGGTAAAGATCTAAAAAATGAAAACTCAAAACTCTGGTGAACACAGCCAAGGAAGACACACAAATGAATGGAAAAAGTATCCTGGATTTGTGCAATGAAGGAATTAGTTGTGTCAAACTGACCATATAAAGAAATCGATAGGGTTACTTTGGTGCCCATTAAAATCCTAACAACCTTTTTCACAGATGTAGAAAACTAAAATTTGCGCAGAATCACAAAACAGTACAAATAGCTAAACAACCTTCAGAAAAGAGCAAACACTTGAGGAACCATGCTACTTGGCTTTAAAATAGACAGCGAAGCTACAGTAAACAAGATGCACTTGCATTAACACATACAGAGGTGGGCAGTGGAGACAAAGCTCACATTTGCAATTCTACTCAGGAGGCTGATATCCGAGATCGCAGGTCAAAGCCAGGCCAGGCAGGAAAGTCTGTGAGACTCTTGTGTCCAATTAACTACCAAAACAAAAACAAACAACACCCAGGAAGTGGAGTTGTGGCTCAAGTGGTAGCAATCTAGCCTGGACAGCATACACAGTCTCTCTCTCTCTCTCTCTCTCTCTGTGTGTGTGTGTGTGTGTGTGTGTGTCTGTCTGTCTGTCTGTCTGTCTCTCTCTCTCTCTTTCTCTTTCCCTCTCTCTCTTTCCCACTCTCTGTCTGTCTCTCTCTTTCCCTCTCCCCTCTCTCTCTTTCCTGCTCTCTCTCTCTCTCTCTCTCTTTCACACACACACACACACACACACACACACACACACACACACTACAGTTTAGTGAAACAAGAATGGATGGTCAAGTATTCAATGTCAGTTGATTTTTGACAAGGGGACAATAATAGTCCATGGATAAAGTGTCTTCAATGAGTAATTCTGGAAAACTGGGTCTAAACCAATAGAAGAATAAAATTAGACTGTTATCATATATAATTTAGCAAAGTAAACTCAAAATGAATTAGAGATTTAAACCTAAGACCAAAAACTAAACTTTATTAAATTTAATTGTTAAGTTGGCTATTGCCAACGACCTCCCCTAATACAGTGATCTGGCAGTGATTTTTTAAAATATGACCTCAGAGTGCAGGCTTCCCAAACAAAAACCGTCACATAAGATTACATCAAACCCAACACCTTGTGCAAAACCAAGGAAAATGATCAACTCAGTAAAGAAACAATGTAGAGAACAGAAGAAAATATTTGCAAGCCATATGTCTGGGTAAGGTTAATACCCAAGTATATAATTTACTCAAATAACTTAATAGGAAATAGAAAACAAATAGCCCAGATAAAAATAAGCAAGGGCCTGAACAATAGAAGAATACTGGTCAGAAAGTATGGGCCAGGAATAAATACAAGTCACCTCATCACAACAACAAAGGAACAAACATTCTCCCAAACACCCACAAATGGCCAACAGAAATGTTCAATTAAAGCTACAATAAGGAGATATTACCTTACACCTGATAGACAGCTAACATCAAAAAAGACCGAGGACAGCAAGTGCCATGAGACTGCGGAGAAGAACCATCATTGTGCACCTCTGGTAGAAATGTAATTTAGTACAACCATTATGGAAAACAGTATTTTCCTTAAAACCTTAAGAAGACAACGGCCAGGAGCTGCTGCAAACTCCCCTGCTGGAGACACATCCCAGGGCATCAGCGATGTAGCTGCAGTCCCACACTTACTGCAGCAAGGTTCAGGACACCAGGACACTGAGCGGTAGACAGAGGTACGGCTAACAGAATGGATGCATGGTGGGGTCCTATTCACTTCCAAAGGAAAGAGGAAATTTGCTAAAACCCCATGCACCTGGAAAAGGTAATGATAGGGCAACGATGACCTGATCTAACTTATGTCAATCAAAGTCACAGAATTAGAATAAGGGCTGCCCATGGCCTGTGAGGGCTGCCCATGGCCTGTGAGGGCTGCCCATGGCCTGTGAGGGCTGCCCATGGCCTGTGAGGGGAGTGTAGGCCAAAGTTTCAGTTATTCAGAAAACAAGCTACAGAGACATAACTAATTTGCAGCAGTGCGACTATATCTAATCATCTATACCTAATAAAACTGATTGTGTATTTAAATCCTTCTATTAGTAGATCTTAAAGGTTTTCCATACACAAAAAAGCATATTAAGTATATGATGGAAATACTAAATAGCTTTATGGAGGTAATCGTTTCAACAATGTATTTCCATATGAAAACATACACACACACATCCAGTGGTATTCTGTCAACTGTAACTCAATCATGCTGGGAAAAGATTTTGGGAAAAAAATCCAAATTCTTTTTTCAGAGCGATATCTGGACAATTTCAAATTCCCACGAGCCACATGTAGGTAATTCGGTTCTGTATATATTTTTTGGCCAACCTTTGAATTTAATACCATTTTTATTATACCTTTTTCTAAAAAAGGGTGAAGTGCCATATGACACTGATTTGAACTTGTATCGTTCTTAGTAATTAATAATAACAAGTGTCATTGTATGGGCAAAGAAACATTCTTACAAAGAAATGTTTGCCTAATGAAGGTCCAGGTTCAGTTTCCATCATAAAAAAAAATGTAACAGTTGTGTCACATTCTTATTTGTTACACGTACATGAACTTGTCTGCTTTTGACCTGTCTTTAGGTTATTTTCTGTTTTGAATTTTTTTCTGCAGAACTTGGAGAGTTTTGGTTAGTTCTTTTTCAGATATATGACATTTTCTCCCCTCCTCTGCCTGCTACCAATAGCTTGTCTCTTCATTTTCTTTCTTTTTTTTTGTTGGTCCTGGGACTTCAACTCTGGGCCTAGGCACTATCCCTCAGCTCTTCATCTCAAGGCTAGTGCTCTACCACATGAGGCACAGTGTCACTTTTGGTTTTCTGATGGTTAATTGGAGATTAGAGTCTCATGGACTTTTCTGGCGGGCTGGCTTTGAACTGCGATCCTCAAAAATATGCTCAATGTGTTTCTATGAGCCTCCAACAATCTTGTTTTATCTTATGCTGTTTGGGATAAAAACTAGTGATCAAAACACTCTTCTTGATCTAATAGGAATCTGTGTTATACCAAAACTCCCACAAATCTCCATAAATGAACAGAATACTTTAATAGTTATATTCTAATGTCCAAGATAGGAGTGGCATCTATATATTGCTAGGACAAATCATAAATATTTATTCCTCAATAACAGTTGTTTCAACATATTCCTTTGAAAATTAATTGATAGGGTAGAATGATGAAGGAGGTGACAATGAGCAAGTGCCTTTTACCCACAAACAGACATGAAGAAATGAACCCCATTTGTGCAACTACTTACAGATCATTTCTGAAAGAGAAAAAGAAAAATGAAATCTAATTGTGTCACTTCTAATGCTGCTATTTTATCAGTCACATGTGTGAGTTTGGAAGCAATAGAAGCTGACATTGGAAAATGTAGACAGAAAGGAATTTATTGAATTTTTCATTATTTCAAATTAGGAACAGAAGCGTGGAGATCCAGACTTAAAGCAAACAGGAATAATCGCTCAAATTGTTAGCGGTTTGCTGTTGATACTGCCTTTGAAAGAAGCTGCAAAGATCTGTATGGCTTCTACTACATTTGTATCAGTAAAGTAACCCAGGAGAATGACTGTTTCTTTGTCAACTCTGAAGATGCTTCCACAGAGCAGTTTCTTGTCACTCACTCTATGTCTGTCCTGGGTCCACATAACAGGTGAAACCTACCTCATGCTCTCATAACGTGGCCGCAAGGTTGTCTCAGCCTAGCTAAGGGTTCCATAGCGGCAAGTCCGTGGGAGAGGACGCAGGAATATTTCTGCCATTTTATCTTTTACACTGGAAGCTATTATTTGCTACATGCAAAATGGGAGTGGTGTTAATCACCCATTAGAAGAAGGAAATTGAGAAAAAATAGACTGTACAATTACAGGGGCAAAGCAAGGCTGATGCAGGTACCTGATGGTCTGGCTTAGAGGCATTCCATGATCCTTTATGGTGATGGACAATTCGCTTTAAAAATTAGAATTACTCCAGTGTGGCTAGGAATAGGCAAACATCACAACGCTTTTCTGTGCAACGAAAACTAGGAACCACAGACTCTAGAGAAACTACCTGATGTTTTTCACTAAGTTCAGTAGTAGAGCAGACATAGAGCTGCTTCAAGTTCCATGTCTCACCATAAACACACACTCACACACATACACACACTCAAACACACAACACAAATACACATATGCAAACACACCTATATACATATTCACACTCAAACACATACACATACACACACTACCTGGAAGCGTTAAGGTTTTTCCTATCATTCAACTGTCTTCATTTTCTGTCAGTTCACTAGCCTGGCTCTGTGTGTTCTAAATCAACACCACAGTGAGGAGAGAGTCCTCCAAGAAGGAAGGACCCTCAAAGCTGTTCTGGGGGGAACCAAAGGCCTCCACCTTCACACTAAGAAATCATGAAAATCAATTGGCTGGAGACAAAAAAGAGGAAGATGGTTTCCAAGAGTGTGCATATTGCCGCTGAAGTCACAGCTAGATGCAAAGAGAGTTCACAGAAGACAAGAGCCAGAGGCCTCAGGAAAACGGACTTCACATCATTATATGGAACTGGGTGGAATTTCTGTACCTCAAAGAAATGTTCAGCGTTTCCTTTTTGTGTCCACACCATAAAGTTACTATCAGCAAATGAGCTCATCATGACTGATTCCTTCAGAAATTTATTTTGTATTTCAGAAATGACAACTCAAAGTCTTAGCAATAATGATAGTACCTTTAGTATTTGTAGAAGTCTAACATGACACATGATCTCTTTCCTTCAAACAATATTCATATGACTTAACAAATTCCAACTCTGGCACCACATCAAAAACACCTTACAGTCTCCCCATAATCAGATGCAGCCAGATTAGCTCAAGGAATGATGAAACATTCAAAGAAAGCTGGGCGTATGTCCCTAATATGCAACCGTTTCTTTTTACTTAAAAAGAATTAAGCAAAGTATTGATTAATAGCAAGAAGTGTGCTGTATCACCTGCAGAGTCCTATAGTCTTCATGTACAGCAAAGTGCGTTTAATGTTATAACTGAACTTAATCTTTTAGCAGGATACTCAGAACCACGATTAGCCACCAGATCTGCAGTAGCTTAGAATTTTTTTTAGCTAATACTTAGAAATTGCAAAATGAGAAACGTATGCCATGTGAGTAAAATGCCATAGAGATCTATAGCACCGCTCCACAGTCTTGAAAGCATCCTGGAACCTGTATTTGTGTTTGCTAGGAAGTGAAACAAAAAAAAATTGGTATTTGTGAAAATAAGTTCAAATGCGTATAAAGCGCACTTTTGTTCATGTTCTCAGATAGTATGTAATCAACTGGGCTATGGTTACATAAAGATGCATACGGATCCTCACAGATGGCTCCAAGTTTTCTATTTTAGACTAATATTACATCTAGTTGCTCAGAAAAAAAGAACAGTATAATCACATAACTACTTATACAACAAAATCCTAGTAACCCGTGGAGGCGTTTTATAAGTATTTTCTTTTCCTGGTGCAGAAGGGAGGAGGCTGGCGTTCGTAGTTGGTATGCCAGGTGCTAAGAAACCACTTAGAAATACATGCATGGAACACATGCACACGTGCGCTTTACATGTACCTGTATATACACACGCATGCAGATGTATATACTGGAAAGGATTCTGAGTGGTCAGATAAAGCAATTTTATTTGTACAAAAAATGAGAAGAAACATTATACAAAATATATCAAGTTATTCATGTAAGAGTGTCGTTGACACAATTTCAAAGTAGGGGGATTCTTACGGAAAATGATCGTTGAAATAATCAAGGTCAACCCCTTCTCCTTAGAAGTTGAAAGAAAAACAAACAAAGCCCAGCCACAAAATGCAAATCCTGGCCCAGGACAGACAGCCCTCCCTCTGCTCACACCTCCAGTGACCCTGGACCCTCGACCTGTCTGCTGCATGGCGGTGCCACACACCCCTTTCTGCTGCTAGCCCCCGGAAACTTGTTCTACTTGAAACACATTTTTCTTTGACTGCACTCACTTTGCACTAAGTTTACAGAAGCATCTGAAAATAAGCTGTCTTATCCATAAAGGTAATGCAAGGTTGATTTAACTATTTTCTGATGTGTCGTGTTCTATCTAGACAGTAGGTGCATCCTGGACCTCATGTTATGATTTAGAAAGGAGAGACTCACTGAGTTGATGCTCATGATCAATGACACTGAGACTGTCTTCACGGAGAGCTGGTTGGACAGATGTGTGTGCAGTGCAGCATGGGGTGGGGTAGCTCTGACACTAGGTAGTACCTTCACGGCCATCTGATGCTGAGACAGTCAGTGACGAAATGGCCTCGTCACCAAGTTACCAGTGAAAGAAAACACCAGGACGCTGAGGAGGATGCACAGCGTGGCCGTGTCTGCTAGCGGAGTCAAGGGGCAGCAAGGCCGATAGCAGATGATTCACTGTGGGTGAACTTGACACCTAGTTTTAAGTGCAGCAAGTACACAAAGCTAACCAGTGTTGCTAACTCTGGTTGATACATTTGGCTTTGGGGGAGAGCAGCATTAATTATATGTGAATTTGAGAATACAAATTAAATATTCTTCCAAAAACCTGTAGGAAGAATTATATATAATATCGTGTAAAGCTACTTTAAAGCAATTTTTATCAAATGAATTTCTATTTTCCATTTGTGAAATAAAAAAAAAAAACATGTCTTCTCTTATTCCATCCATGTGACGTACTGGAACAATATTTTGACTGAGAAAATAGTATCACAATATAAAACCGAATTGCTTAGAGGGCAGTCTTTCCCATGGTGTGTCTTAAAAATAAAAGTAATGAGGATTTGTGAACATCGGCTCTTTCTAGAATTGCTGGATAAAATTTTGAGAAGTTGAAGGAAAAAAAGAAACTCCATGAGTTAAAAGGAGGTGAAAATAATAGAAAATAGCTGAAATGACAATACGCTCACAATGTGAAACCAACAGACCATATGAAAATGTGGTGAAATAAAAGCACCTTTTCAATGTGTTTGTATTGCTGTTCATTTGTGTTTTACAGTTTCTCAAAAGCAGATGATGTAAATATTAACAGTCCAAAGATGCAAACATGAGTCCTATTTACAGTCTTCATGAGTTAATGTGCTTCACACTGAACACTTACCAAATAAATTATTTTCAAAAAGATGATACTATGAACCAAACACAGGCTTCCAGACAAACAAGGGGGGAAAAAAAAACTATTTTGAGCTACTCTATAATGGTCCAAAATACCAACCACTGTCGTGCACATTGAAAATCATTTAAGGAAACTGGGAATGTAGATCTTGAAAAGGTGTTTGACCACTCTAACTATCCCACTCACAATTTAATAATTGCAGTTACTTGAAAGATTCTCCAAACACGGAGTATAATCTGTTACCTGAGAAAACACCATCTACAAAGTTCACTTAAACAATGATCTGTGTGTCTATCAGGATGCAAATTGAGAGCAAATTCTTCTAAAATCACCTCATTTCTCGCTTTCCCAGGTTGCAAATGTATTTTTAAAAATCCAGCCACATATCTAGCTTTGGATCTTACAGAGTTAGGCTAAGTTTTACTTTTGGGTTGTTGCTGCTGTTTTTGGCCTTAGGTTTTTAAAATTCAAAGAGGCCAATATTCATACACAGCATTGGATATGTAAAAATAAATGTAACCAATGTAAGAAGCTCAGACTCTAAGGACCCCTGAAATTCCTACACAGGGGCACACAGCTGCAAACAGTGTAGTGTGTATGGACTGCAAGTGTGCATGTTATTTTTTGTTGTAAATTATAAGAACCTATACAACTTGCAGGCATTTATATAAATGCAGAAGTGAGAGCATGAGCCCATAACCTGTTAAGACTATATATACATATGTATAGATGTATATATGACTGTCAATATGACAATGTGAAAAAGTTTCTATGTTATAAACCCATAATTTAAAAGAGATTAATTATAAATAAAGCTGGGTCTCATGAATCAATTTCTGAGTGCAATGCTCAGGACCACCCCACTCCTGAATGGGCATGGACAAGCAGACTCAGCCACCAGACCTCAGATCCACAAGATGGCAATTCTTGTCTGAGGTTCTGATCCTACAAGTGATTTTAGGCTCTTCTTGGCCAAATACATCATACCTTAAATATACTGCATCTACTTCTTTTTTAATGTTTTTTATTGTAAAAACATTGTACAGAGGGCTTACAGTTACATGAGTAAGGTAATGAGTACATTTCATATCGAGCATTGTTACCTCCTCCTTTGTTTTTCCTCTACCATCCCTTCCCTCCCCACTACCCCAAGTCCTCCCCCCCAGTTATAAAGTTTGTTTTTAATGTAGTGTCTTGTACATCTCATTGTTACAATGGGTCAGCCTGTATCCCTACTGCATCTAATTCCTGACATACAGATAACGCATTCTAAACAAGATATAGTCTCTTTTCCCAAAATATGTTTTAGAGTTGTGGAAGAGAAATGGACACAAAATGAAAATGGACACATATGTTTCTACTGACACTGAGTTAAATTCCATGAAACTGTGAACTGTCATAAACATTTCTGAAGGACAGCTGAGTTGGTTCAACTATTATAGTCAGAGGAAAGGAAACTCCAAGCATCAGTAGATTAGAATGTAAGATCCAGAGAGAGGTGTCTTGAGGTTCATTAAGGTGGCGGGAGAATGAGATACAGAGAGAGAGGAGGAGGAGGAGGAAGAAGAAAAGGAGGAGTTATAGATGAATTGCCAATGCATTGTAAAAATCAAATGGAGTATGTGGACAAAAGGAAATTATGAACAGATGTCAAGCACCATATCAGCACTCATCATAAACTACAAATATGTACTTCCAATTTCCCTACTTTCTCTATGACCAAATGGAGCAAAAGCGAGTATAATGGCCCCTATGGGCAGAATAATAAGGAGTTTATAAGTAGCCCTAGCTTAATACAACAGAACTGCCTAACCATACAGCCCAACACACACTAGTATTTCTAAGTTTGCACATACACAAAAATATTTCTGAGAATTTCCTTTGGCATCCCTAAATACCAACAACATCATCTCACCAGACTTTAAGTCACCGAGAAAGAGACTGCATAAAATAACTCTTTTGCAGGGATACCTGTGAATATTCACATTGGTGTGCAGACTGACTCTTTTTTACCCAAAATGCTTAGGATCACAAGTGTTTTGAGTTATTTTGTCTGAGTTTTAATATTTGCACATGTCTAATGGGGCATCCTGGAGATAACCTCATTTAAACTTAAAAAATTCATTTGTGTCTCCCACGCACCTTCTACCTACAGCTTGAAAATAAGTTTGCACAATATTAGTAATGTGCTCACATTCTGAAGATTACTGTCAAATTCCACCCATAGTAGAGATTTCTTCTGTGCCTGCCACGTTGGTGCTCAAAATGGTTTGACTCTTCGATAATTTCTGATTTGGGATGCTCAACTTATATTTAAATGAATGTCCTTAAAAATGAAGTGAAGTTTGGGTTCAGGCTTAATCAAGTCATTTGGAAGTTTCGTTAGCGTTGCTAATGAGGATGACAACATCCCAAAGTGATGGGTTTCTTTTTTATAAATTTATATAGCCAATCAGGAAGATTTCTGGTGGTAGTTGGTTTCAGTGATGGGTTTCTTAACGTGGCAGCAAATAAAGAACCAATTATTTCCTTAGAAAAGAAAAATCAAAGTTCATCGAAATAAAGCACTGGGAAGCAAGTACTGGAAAGGGATGGGGTGGGGTCAAAGGGAAAGGAGGAGAGAAATAAAGAGGAGAAGAGAGGAGAGGTGAGCGCAGCCAAGAATCCAATGTCTATCCTATAAAATTACAAGGAGTGAGGGAAGGGGGGTAGGGAGGGGTGGGTGAGAATGTGGAAAGGGGTGATGTTGACCAAGATGCACTGTAATCATAAACTGCTTTCTTACAACTTTTGTACAATGAAGATGTTAATAAAAGGAAAAAAAACATTTTAGATCTTTTGTAATAGATGGCTTGCATACGATTAAATGTAACCCTCTTGAAGTTGAAAGAAATATGTATATGAAGGCTTATAGTGAAACAAGTTTAAGAAGAATTATTTCAATGATATTAGTTTATTTCAATGATATTAATCTTCAAATTCTTCAAAAACAAACATCTGGCTTCCATGATGCAGTTCTAAGTGCTTGTGAATCTCTCTCTCTCTGACTCACACATATAGTATGTGTATACATATATATCCATCTATGCATTTACATATACATTTACTGACAGAAACAGTGCTATAGTAAAAGTTTATTGTAAAAAGAAATGACTATAAAGCCGTATCATTATGCTTTTAAAACTTAATACGTGTAAAATTTTACTGATAAAAGTTTGATGATGTAGTTAGACATTTTAAAGAGCAGTAGGAAAATCTGGGGGAAATGATTCTACTTTTTCCTCAACAGTATTTTCCTGGATGAGTGAAAAAGTGATCAATGAGTCTAGAAAAAGTTCACGACTGGCTGTTAAATTTTCCTCAGAACCGCTATGCACCAATGGCCAGCTTCACGGGGTGTATTCTCCAGCGGGGCACACAGTGCTCATTCACCTGGGCGGGCCTCTCTGCCTAAAGGACAAGAAACGCTGTAGGACCCTCTTGCAGTGTGAGGCCCAACACAGCGGTGGAGAAGGCACATGAGAACAACGCATCACCAGACACACTTCAACAACTCTCCCCTCACCAGTATCTCCGACCTCCTAGTCTATTAGAATATTATGAAATGTGGTGTTTTGAAGCATAAGTTCTATTCATCATAATTCATCCATCCTGACATAGTCAATCAGAATCACTTATGAACTGAAGTTCAGCCCTGGCTATAAACTGCATTGTCATGGATCCTTTGATGGGAAAGCGTGTAGTGTTGAGCCCACAAAATGAGGGCTGTGCTAATAATCAATCATGAACATAAACATTTTCACTGGCACGCTTTGGGGTGTGTGGACTCTGTGTGTACACCCGCATATGCTAAGTATTTGCTTGGAGTTTCATTGTCTTTAGGGAACCCATTTCACTGGTCCAGCCTCTCACTTGTCAAAACTCACCAAGTTTTGCCATTGGAATGGACTCTTCTTAATGCTGGAATGTGTTCAATCTGGGGAGGGGAGGGGCAAACCTCTAAAGGTTTTGGTGAATAATGTTCTCCGCCATTGTGAAAGACAGTTCATAGTACAATAAAAGAGAACGGCTTCAATATGACACTCTGGAGCTCCTATTTTCAAGCCGACATGGAAGGCGAATCTCGTCCTCTGCGTGGAGACTCTGAACTGTTTCCGATACAAAGGCATGAATCTCAACAGTGGGGGGGGGGGCTTTGTTGTGGACACACGGCTGTACACATGGTGGGGAACAGTCTTCCAAGAGGCCAGCTCCAAGGCCCCGGTTAACCCAGCAGCCCGGGCGGCGCTTCCAGAGGGCTTGTCTTCCATCACACACCGGGTATTTGCCGGACGAAGCCCGGGACGAAGCCCGGGACAGCGCGCACCGGCGGGGGCGAGGCTTCGGGTTCCTGTGCGGGCGCTGGGTGAGTGCGCGCAGCATCGCCGTCCTTCCCGCCGCCAAGGCGGCGGCTTCTCACTCACCTGGGATTTCCCGAAGACCCAGGGGTCGAGGGCGCGCAGCGAGCGCCCCGCCCGAGAGCCCAGGGCGCCCAAGGTCAAGTTCAGACGCTTGACACCCGCCCCCCGCCCAACCCCTTTCGGGGTGCCCCGCGCCGTGCTGGGAGCGCTCAGCCTCGGGCGCGGCCGCGGGTCTTCACCTGCGCGCGGGCGGCGGGCGGCTGGGGCGGCGGGCTGCGGGGATGACGCGAGTGGCGGGCGCGGGCCGGGCCGGGGTAGAACGCAGCAGGCCTGGGCGCTGGGACCACCAAGCCGAGGGAGGGGCTCTGCCGGGCTCGGGGTGTTTCCGTGCCCCGTTTTCCGCAGGTTTGCCCGAGTGAGAAGGCGGGGCGCCCTCTGTATCCTTGGGGTGCAAGCTGAGGGCTCCCACGCGAACCCCTCTGTCCCCAGCGCCTCCCTGCGGGACCCAGCCCGACCGGGGTTCACCTGTCTTGGAAAGCCCCGCGCCCTCCCTTCTTTTCTCCTCCTCCACCAAGTGGGGAGTGGGCGCAGAGAATGTTCGAGGCTCAGGGCCACCTCCCCCCTCCCCCCAGGAGACCACTGAGGCTGGGGCGGCCTGAGCCCCGGGGACCCTCCCTCACCGATCTTCTCCGGTCTCCCCTCCCCAGGGCCCGCGCCTGCCCGGGCGGGGCCCCCGATCCTCTGCCCACACGCTCCCCAGCACGCGCCCTGCCCGTCGGGCCACGGCGGTCGCCCGAGAAGTTTTGCACCCCGTCCCCCGGGTTGGCGGCGCCCGGCTCAGACCGAGCGTCTGTCTGTCCACAAGAAAGTAGGAGCGGGGTGTCCGGAAACTTTGCGGCCTCGGTCCGGACCCCGGATCGGGACCGGCATGGAGACTGGGACCGGCGGGCGGGCGCGGAGCGCACCTGCGGGGCGCGGGGCGCCCGCGTCGGGGTCCAGCCGGGCCCCTCCGGGGTGACCACCATGGCGCACGACCCCGCCGGCTCTCCAGACGAATTTCGAGAGGAGCCAGGGCAGCGGGGACTAGAAAATGGTGACGTCCCCTCCCCCCTCCACCCCGGCACACCCATGCACAGACCGACCCACGGACACACGCGTCCGCGGCCCCCGGGCGTGGGCGCACTGAGCCGCGCCGCCCCTTCCCAGAGCCGAGCGCAGCGAACGGCCCCCGGCGACCGATCG